>NW_024470676.1:296547-429048 GCF_017639515.1 Carcharodon carcharias
CCACCATCACTCCTCTCCTACACCACCATCTCTCTCCTACACCACCATCTCTCGTTTAATAAACCACCATCTCTCCACTCCTGCACCACCATCTCTCCCCTACACCACCATCTTTCCTCTCCTACACCACCATCTCTCCTCACCTACACCACCATCTCTCTCCTACAGCACCGTCACTCCTCTCCTACACCACCATCTCTCCTCACATACACCACCATCTCTCTCCTACACCACCATCTCTCCTCTCCTACACCACCATCTCTCCTCTCCTATACCACCATCTCTCTCCTACACCACCATCTCTCCTCTCCTACACCACCATCTCTCTCCTACACCACCATCTCTCCTCTCCTAAACCACCATCTCTCCTCTCCTACACCACAATCTCTCTCCTACACCACCATCTCTCTCCTACACCACCATCTCTCTCTCCTACACCACCAACTCTCTCCTACACCACCATCTCTCCCCTACACCACCTTCTCTCCTCTCCTACACCACCATCTCTCCTCCTCTACACCACCATCTCTCCTCTCCTACACCACCATCTCTCTCCTACACCACCCTCCCTCTTCTCCTACACCACCATCACTCCTCTCCTACACCATCTTCTCCTCTCCTACACCACCATCTCGCCTCTCCTACACCACCATCTCTCCTCTCCTACCCCACCAACTCTGCTCTCCTACACCACCATCTCTCCTCTCCTACACCACCATCTCCCGTCTCCTACACCACCATCTCTCCTCTCCTACACCACCATCTCTACTCTCCTACACCACCATCTCTCTCCAACGCAACCATCTCTCCGCTCCTACACCACCATCTCTCCTCTCCTACACCACCATCTCTCCTCTCCTACACCACCATCTCTCTCCTACACCACCATCTCTCCTCTCCTACACCACCATCTCTCTCCTACACCACCATCTCTCCTCTCCTACACCACCATCTCTCCTCCCCTACACCACCATCTCTCTCCTACACCACCATCTCTCCTCTCCTACACCACCATCTCTCATCTCCTACATCACCATTCTCTCCTAAACCACCATCTCTCTCCTACACCACCATCTCTGCTCTCCTACACCACCATCTCTCCTCTCCTACACCACATCTCTCTCCTAACCACCATCTCTGCTTTCCTACACCACCATCTCTCTCCTACACCACCATCTCTCCTCTCCTACACAGCCACCTCTCTCCTAATCACCATCTCTCCTCTCCTACTACCAACATCTCTCTCCTACACCACCAGCTCTCTCCTACACCAGCCATCCTCCTCTACTACACCACCATCTCTCTCCTACACCACCTCTCTCCCTCCTACACCACCATCTCTCCTCTCCTACACCACATCTCTCTCTCCTACACCACATCTCTCTTCCTACACCACCATCTCTCCTCCCCTACACCAACCATCTCTCTCTCCTACACCACCATCTCTCCTCTCCTAAACGCACCATATCTCTCCTGCACCACCATCTCTGCTTTCCTACACCACCATCTCTCTCCTACACCACCATCTCTCCTCTCCTACACTACCACCTCTCCTCTACTACACCACCATCTCTCCTACACCACCATCTCTCTCCTACACCACCATCTCTCCTCTCCTACACCACCATCTCTCTCCTACACCACCATCTCTCCTCTCCTACACCATCATCTCTGCTCTCCTACACCACCATCTCTCCTCTCCTACACCACCATCTCTCTCCTACACCACCATCTCTCCTTTCCTACACCACCATCTGCCCTCTCCTACACCACCATCTCTCTCCTAATCACCATCTCTCGTTTCCTAAACCACCATCTCTCCTCTCCTGCACCACCATCTCTCCCCTTCACCACCATCTCTCCTCTCCTGCACCACCCTCTCTGCTTTTCTACACCACCATCTCTCTCCTACACCACCATCTCTCCTCTCCAACACTACCACCTCTCTCCTACATCACCATCTCTCCTCTCCTACACCACCACCTCTCTCCTACACCACCATCTCTCTCCTACACCAGCATCACTCCACTCCTACACCTCCATCTCTCTCCTACACCAACTTCTCTCCTCTCCTACACCACCATCGCTCCTCTCCTACAACACCATCTCTCTCCTACACCACCATCTCTCTTTTCCTACACCACCATCTCTCCTCTCCTACTCCACCATATCTCTCCAACACCACCATCTCTCCTCTCCTACACCACCATATCTCTCCAACACCACCATCTCTCCTCTCTGACACCACCATCTCTCTCCTACACCACCATCTCTACTCTCGATCAACACCATCTCTGTCCTACACCACCATCTCTCCTCTCCTACACCACCATCTCTCTCCTACACCACCATCTCTCGTTTCCTACACCACAATCTCTCCTCTAATACACCACCACCTCTCCCCTACACGACCATCTCTCCTCTCCTACACCACCATCTCTCCTCATCTACACCACAATCTCTCTCCTACACCTCCGTCTCTCCTCTCCTACACCACCATCTCTCCTCACATACACCACCATCTCTCTCCTACACCACCATCTCTCGTTTCCTAAAGCACCATCTCTCCTCCCCTACACCACCCTCTCTCCCCTACACCACCATCTCTCCTCTCCTATACCACCATCTCTCTCCTAAACCACCATCTCTCCTCTACCTACACCACCATCTCTCCTCTCCTCAACCACCATCTCTCTCTCCTACAACACCATCTCTCTCTCCTACACCACCATCTCTCCTCCTACACCACCACTCTCTCTCCTACACCACCATCTCTCCTCTCCTACACCACCATCTCTCCTCTCCTACACCACCATCTCTCCTCTCCTAAACCACCATCTCTCTACTCCTACACCACCATCTCTCCTCTCCTACACCACCATCTCTCATCTCCTACACCACCTTCTCCTCTCCAACACCACCATCTCTCTCCTACACCACCATCTCTCCTCTCCTACACCACCATCTCTCCTCTCCTACACCACCATCTCTCTCCTGCAGCACAATCTCTCTCCTACACCACCATCTCTCTCCTACACCACCACTCTCCTCTCCTACACCACCACCTCTCCTACACCACCATCTCTCCTCTCCTACACCACCATCTCTCTCCTACACCACCATCTCTCTCTACACCACCATCTCTCTCATACACCACCATCTCTCCTCTCCTAAACGACCATCTCTCTCCTGCACCACCATCTCTCCTCTCCTACACCACCATCTCTCCTCTCCTACACCACCATCTCTCCTCTCCTACACCACCATCTCTCTCCTACACCGTGATCTCTCCTCTCCTACACCACCATCTCTCTCCTACACCACCATCTCTCCTCTCCTACACCACCATCTCTCTCCTACACCACCATCTCTCATCTCCTACACCACCATCTCTCTCTCCTACACCACCATCTCTCCTCTCCTACACCACCATCTCTCCTCTCCTACACCACCATCTCTCTCCTACACCACCATGTCTCCTCTGCTACAATACCATCACTCCTCCCCTACACCACCATCTCCTCTCCTACACCACCATCTCTCCTCTCCTACACCACCATCTCTCCTCTCCTACGCCGCCACCTCTCTCCTACACCACACCCTCTCCTCTCCTACACCACCATCTCTCTCCTACACCACCATCTCTCCTCTCCTACACCACCATCTCTCTCCTACACCACCATCTCTCCTCTCCTACACCACCATCTCTCCTCTCCTACACCCTCCATCTCTCCTCTCCTACACCACCATCTCTCCTCTCCTACAACACCATCTCTCTCCTACACCACCATCTCTCCTCTCCTACACCACCATCTCTCTCCTACACCACCATCTCTCCTCTCCTACACCACCATCTCTCCTCTCCTACACCACCATCTCTCCTCACCTACACCACCATCTCTCCTCTCCTACACCACCATCTCTCTCCTACACCACCACCTCTCTCCTACACCACCATCTCTCCTCTCCTACACCACCATCTCTCCTCCCCTACACCACCATCTCTCTCCTACCACACCTCTCTCCTCTCCTACACCACCATCTCTCTCCTACACCACCATCTCTCTCCTACACCACCATCTCTCCTCTCCTACACCACCATCTCACCTTACCTACAACACCATCTCTCCTCTCCTACACCACCATCTCTCCTCTTCTATACCACCATCTCTCTCCTACACCACCATCTCTCCTCTCCTACACCACCATCTCTCCTCTCCTACACCACCATCTCTCTCCTACACCACCATCTCTCCTCTCCTACACCACCATCTCTCTCCTACACCACCATCTCTCCTCTCCTACACCACCATCTCTCTCCTACACCACATCTCTCCTCTCCTACACCAAATCTCTCCACTCCTACACCACCATCTCTCTCCTACACCACCAACTCTCCTCTCCTACACCACCATCTCTCTCCTACACCACCATCTCTCCTCTCCTACACCACCATCTCTCCTCTCCTACACCACCATCTCTCTCCTACACCACCATCTCTGCTTTCCTACACCACCATCTCTCTCCTACACCACCATCTCTCCTCTCCTACACTGCCACCTCTCTCCTACATCACCATCTCTCCTCTCCTACACCACCATGTCTCTCCTACACCACCATCTCTCTCCTACTCCACCATGTCTCCTCTCCTACACCACCATCTCTCTCCTACACCTCCGTCTCTCCGCTCCTACACCACCATCTCTCCTCACATACACCACCACATCTCTCCTACACCACCATCTCTCATTTCCTAAACCAACATCTCTCCTCCCCTACACCACCCTCTCTCCCCTACACCACCATCTCTCCTCTCCTAAACCACCATCTCTCTCCTAAACCACCATCTCTCCTATCCTAAACTACCATCTCTCATCTCCTACAACACCAGCTCTCTCCTACACCACCATCTCTCCTCTACTACACCTCCATCTCACTCCTGCACCAACATCTCTCTCCTACACCACCATCTCTCTCTCCTACACCACTTTCTCTCCTCTCCTACACCGCAATCTCTCCTCTCCTACACACCATCTCTCCTCTCCTACACCACCATCTCTCTCTCCTACACACCATCTCTCTCTCCTACAACCATCTCTTCCTCTCCTACACCACCATCTCTCTTCTACACCACCATCTCTCCTCTCCTCACCACCATCTCTCCTCTCCCTACACTACCACCTCTCTCTCCTACACACCGATCTCGGCTCCGTAACCCACCATCTCTCTCCTACACCAGCATCTCATCTCTCCTACACCCACCATCTCTCCGACTCCCACTCTCCTCTCCTACACCAACCATATCTCTCCTACACCCACCATCTCTCTCCTACACCACCATCTCCTCCTCTCCACACACCATCTCTCCTCTCCTACTCCACCATATCTCTCCTCACCACCATCTCTGCTTTCCTACACCACATCTCTCTCCTACACCACCATCCCTCCTCTCCTACACCACCACCTCTCTCCTACATCACCATCTCTCCTCTCCTACACCACCATCTCTCCTCTCCTACACCACCATCTCTCTCCTACACCACCATCTCTCCTCTCCTACACCACCATCTCTCTCCTACACCACCATCTCTCCTCTCCTACACCACCATCTGTCTCCTACACCACCATCTCTCCCCTACACCACCATCTCTCCTCTCCTACACCACCATCTCTCTCCTACACCACCATCTCTCCTCTCCACAACCACCATCTCTCTCCTACACCACCATCTCTCATCTCCTACACCACCATCTCTCTCTCCTACACCACCATCTCTCCTCTCCTACACCACCATATGTCCTATCCTACACCACCATCTCTCTCTCCTACACCACCATCTCTCCTCTCCTACAACACCAACACTCCTCTCCTACACCACCATCTCTTCTCTTCTATACCACCATCTCTCTCCTACACCACCATCTCTCCTCTCCTACACCACCATCTCTCCTCTCCTACACCACCATTTCTCTCCCTACACCCATCCTCTCTCTCCTACACCACCATCTCTCCTCTCCTACACCACCACCTCTCTCCTACACCACCATCTCTACTCTCCTACACCACCATCTCTCTCCTACACCACCATCTCTCTCCTACACCACCATCTCTCCTCTCCTACACCACCATCTCTCCTCTCCTACACCACCATCTCTCCTCTCCTACACCACCATCTCTACTCTCCTACACCACCATCTCTCTCTCCTACACCACCATTCTCTCCTACACAACCATCTCTCTCCTACACCACCATCTCTCCTCTGCTACACCACCATGTCGCCTCTCCTACACCACCATCTCTCTCCTGCACCACCATCTCTGCTTTCCTACACCACCATCTCTCTCCTACACCACCATCTCTCCTCTCCTACACTACCACCTCTCTCCTACATCACCATCTCTCCTCTCCTACACCACCATCTCTCTCCTACACCACCATCTCTCTCCTACACCAGCATCATCCTCTCCTACACCACGATGTCTGTCCTACACCACAACCTCCCTCCCACACCACCATCTCTCCTCTCCTACACCACAATCTCTCTCCTACACCACCATCTCTCTCCTACACCACCATCTCCTCTCCTACACCACCATCTCTCCTCTCCTACACCACCATCTCTTCTCTCCTACACCACCACCTCTCTCCTACACCACCATCTCTCTCCTACACCACCATCTCTCCTCTCCTACACCACCATCTCTCCTCTCCTACACCACCATCTCCTCTCCTACACCACCATCTCTCTCCTACACCACCATCTCTCTCTCCTACACCACCATCTCTCCTCTCCTACACCACCATCTCTCTCCTACACCACTATCTCTCTCCTACACCACCATCTCTCTCTCCTACACCACCATCTCTCTCCTACACCACCATCTCTCTCTCCTACACAAC
The DNA here is from genome assembly GCF_017639515.1 of Carcharodon carcharias. Classification (NCBI taxonomy): domain Eukaryota; kingdom Metazoa; phylum Chordata; class Chondrichthyes; order Lamniformes; family Lamnidae; genus Carcharodon; species Carcharodon carcharias. The sequence continues at coordinate 303,449 of NW_024470676.1, forward strand.
CATCTCTCCTCTCCTACACCACCATCTCTCACCTACACCACCATCTCTCCTCTCCTACACCACCATCTCTCCTCTCCTACACCACCATCTCTCTCCTACACCACCATCTCCCCTCCTACACCACCATCTCTCCTCCTAACACCACCACTCTCTCTCCTACACCACCATCTCTCTCTCCTACACCACCATCTCTCTCCCCTACACCACCATCCCTCCTCTCCTACACCACCATCTCTCCTCTCCTACACCACCATCTCTCTCCTACACCACCATCTCTCCTCTCCTACACCACCATCTCTCCTCTCCTACACCACCACCTCTCTCCTACACCACCATCTCTCCTCTCCTACACCACCATCTCTCTCCTACACCACCATCTCTCTCCTACACCACCATATCTCTCCTTCACCACCATCTCTCTCTCCTACACCACCATCTCTCCTCTCCTACACCACCATCTCTCCTCTCCTACACCACCATCTCTCCTCTCCTACACCACCATCTCTCCTCTCCTACACCACCATCTCTCCTCTCCTACACCACCATCTCTCTCCTACACCACCATCTCTCTCCTACACCACCATCTCTCCTCTCCTACACCACCATCTCTCCTCTCCTACACCACCATCTCTCCTACACCACCATCTCTCCTCTCCTACACCACCATCTCTCCTCTCCTACACCACCATCTCTCCTCTCCTACACCACCATCTCTCTCCTACACCACCATCTCTCCTCTCCTACACCACCATCTCTCTCCTACACCACCATCTCTCCTCTCCTACACCACCATCTCTCTCCTACACCACCATCTCTCCTCTCCTACACCACCATCTCTCTCCTACACCACCATCTCTCTCCTACACCACCATCTCTCCTCTCCTACACCACCATCTCTCTCCTACACCACACTCTCTCCTCTCCTACACCACCATCTCTCCTCTCCTACACCACCATCTCTCTCCTACACCACCATCTCTCTCTCCTACACCACCATCTCTCCTCTCCTACACCACCATCTCTCTCCTACACCACCATCTCTGCTCTCCTACACCACCATCTCTCTCCTACACCACCATCTCTCCTCTCCTACACCACCATCTCTCTCCTACACCACCATCTCTCCACTCCTACACCACCATCTCTCTCCTACACCACCATCTCTCTCTCCTACACCACCATCTCTCTCCTACACCACCATCTCTCCTCTCCTACACCACCATCTCTCCTCTCCTACACCACCATCTCTCTCCTACGCACCATCACTCCTCTCCTACACCACCATCTCTCCTCTCCTACACCACCATCTCTCCTCTCCTACACCACCATCTCTCTCCTACACCACCATCTCCTCTCCTACCTACACCACCATCCTCTCCTCCACCACCATCTCCTCCTCTCCTACATACACACCCCTCTCTCTCTCCTACACCACCATCTCCCCTCTCCTACACCACCATCTCTCCTCTCCTACACCACCATCTCTCTCCTACACCACCATCTCTCCTCTCCTACACCACCATCTCTCTCCTACACCACCATCTCTCTCCTACACCATCACCTCTCTGCGACACCACCATCTCTCTCCTACACCAAGATCTCTCCTCTCCTACACCTCCATCTCTCTCCTACACCACCATCTCTCTCCTACACCACCATCTCTCTCCTGCACCACCATCTCTCCTTTCCAACACCACCACCTCTCTCCTACACCACCATCTCTCTCCTACACCACCATCTCTCTCCGTACACCACCATCTCTCATCTCCTACACCACCATCTCCTCTCCTACACCACCATCTCTCGTTCCTAAACACCATCTCTCCACTCCTGCACCACCATCTCTCCCTACACCACCATCTTCCTCTCCTACACCACCATCTCTCCTCACCTACACCACCATCTCTCTCCTACAGCCACCTACTCCTCTCCTACACCACCTATCTCTCCTCACATACACCACCATCTCTCTCCTACACCACCATCTCTCGTTTCCTAAACCACCATCTCTCCTCCCTACTCACCATCTCTCTACCTTACACCACCATCTCTCCTCTCCTACACCACCATCTCTCTCCTAAACCACCATCTCTCCTCCTCTACACCACCATCTCTCCTCTCCTACACCACCATCTCTCCTCTCCTAAACCACCATCTCTCCTCTCCTACACCACCATCTCTCTCCTACACCACCATCTCTCTCCTACACCACCATCTCTCCTCTCCTACACCACCATCTCACCTTACCTACACCACCATCTCTCCTCTCCTACACCACCATCTCTTCTTTCCTACACCACCCTCCCTCTTCTCCTACACCACCATCTCTCCTCTCCTACACCACCATCTCTCTCCTACACCACCATCTCTCCTCTCCTACACCACCATCTCTCCTCTCCTACACCACCATCTCCTCTCCTACACCACCATCTCTCCTCTCCTACACCACCATCTCTCCTCTCCTACACCACCATCTCTCTCCTACACCACCCCCTCTCCTCTCCTACACCACCATCTCTCTCCTACACCACCATCTCTCCTCTCCTACACCACCATCTCTCTCCTACACCACCATCTCTCCTCTCCTACACCACCATCTCTCATCTCCTACACCACCATCTCTCCACTCCTACACCACCATCTCTCCTCTCCTACACCACCATCTCTCTCCTACACCACCATCTCTCCTCTCCTACACCACCATCTCTCTCCTACACCACCATCTCTCTCTCCTACACCACCACCTCTCTCCTACACCACCATCTCTCCTCTCCTACACCACCATCTCTCTCCTACACCACCATCTCTCTCCTACACCACCATCTCTCCTCTCCTACACCACCATCTCTCTCCTACACCACCATCTCTCTCCTACACCACCATCTCTCCTCACCTACACCACCTCCTCTCTCCTACACCCACCATCTCTCCTTCCTACACCACCATCTCTCCTCCCCTACACCACACTCTCTCTCCTACACCACCATCTCTCCTCTCCTACACCACCATCTCTCTCCTACGCACCATCTCTCCTCTCCTACACCACCATCTCTCCTCTCCTACACCACCATCTCTCTCCTACACCACCATCTCTCCTCTCCTACACCACCATCTCTCTCCTACACAACCATCTCTCCTACACCACCATCTCTCTCCTACACCACCATCTCTCCTCTCCTACACCATCATCTCTCTCCTACACCACCGTCTCTCCTCTCGTCCAACACCATCTCTCGTCTCCTACTACACCATCTCTCCTCTCCTACACCACCATCTCTCTCCTACACCACCATCTCTCCTCTCCTACACCACCATCTCTCCTCTCCTACACCACCATCTCTCCTCTCCTACACAACCATCTCTCTCCTACACCACCATCTCTCCTCTCCTACACCACCATCTCTCTCCTACACCACCATCTCTCCTCTCCTACACCACCTTCTCTCCTACACCACCATCTCTCCTCTCCTACACCACCATCTCTCTCCTACACCACCATCTCTCTCCTACACCACCATCTCTCCTCTCCTACACCACCATCTCTCCTCTCCTACACAACCATCTCTCCTCTCCTACACCACCATCTCTCCTCTCCTACACCACCATCTCTCTCCTACACCACCATCTCTCCTCTCCTACACCACCACCTCTCTCCTACAACACCATCTCTCCTCTCCTACACCACCATCTCTCTCCTACACCACCATCTCTCTCCTACACCACCATCTCTCCTCTCCTACACCACCATCTCTCTCCTACACCACCATCTCTCCTCTCCTACACCACCATCTCTCCTCTCCTACACCACCATCCTCTCCCCACACCACCATCCTCCTCTCCTACACCACCATCTCTCTCTCCTACACCACCATCTCTCCTCTCCTACACCACCATCTCTGCTCTCCTACAACACCACACTCTCTCCTACACCACCATCTCTCCTCTCCTACACCACCATCTCTCCTCTCCTACACCACCATCTCCCTCCTACACCACCATCTCTCCTTTCTACAACACCATCTCTCCTCTCCTACGCCACCACCTCTCTCCTACACCACCATCTCTCCTCTCCTACACCACCATCTCTCCTCTCCTACACCTACACCACCATCTCTCATCTCCTACACCACCATCTCTCGTCTCCTAAACCACCATCTCTCTCCTACACCACCATCTCTCCTCTCCTACACCACCATCTCTCCTCTCCTACACAACCATCTCTCTCCTACACCACCATCTCTCCTCTCCTACACCACCATCTCTCCTCTCCTACACCACCATCTCTCCTCTCCTACACAACCATCTCTCTTCTGCACCACCATCTCTCTCCTACACCACCATCTCTCTCCTACACCACCATCTCTCCTCTCCTACACCACCACCTCTCTCCTACACCACCATCTCTCCTCTCCTACACCACCATCTCTCTCCTACACCACCATCTCTCTCCTACACCACCATCTCTCCTCTCCTACACTACCTCCTCTCTCCTACACCACCATCTCTCCTCTCCTACACCACCATCTCTCCTCTCCTACACCACCATCTCTCTCCTACACCACCATCTCTCTTTCCTACACCACCATCTCTCCTCTCCTACACCACCATCTCTCTCCTACACCACCATCTCTCCTCTCCTACACCACCATCTCTCTCCTACACCCCATCTCTCCTCTCCTACACCACCATCTCTCTCCTACACCACCATCTCTCCTCTCCTACACCACCATCTCTCCTCCTCTACACCACCATCTCTCCTCTCCTACACCACCATCTCTCTCCTACACCACCATCTCTCCTCTCCTACACCACCATCTCTCCTCTCCTACACCACCATCTCTCTCATACACCACCATCTCTCCTCTCCTACACCACCATCTCTCCTCTCCTACACCACCATCTCTCCTCCCCTACACCACCATCTCCTCTCCTACACCACCATCTCTCCTCTCCTACACCACCATCTCTCCTCTCCTTCGCCACAACTTCTCTCCTACACCACCCCCTCTCCTCTCCTACACCACCATCTCTCTCCTACACCACCAACTCTCCTCTACTACACCACCACCGCTCTCCTACACCACCAACACCCCTCTGCTACACCACCAACTCTCCTCTCCTAAACCTCCATCTCTCCTAACCTAAACCACCATCTCTCCTCTCCTACAGCACCAGCTCTCTCCTACACCACCATCTCTCCTCTTCTACACCACCATCTCTCTCCTACACCACCATCTCTCCTCTCCTACACCACCATCTGTCCTCTCCTACACCACTATCTCTCTCCTACACCACCATCTCTCTCCTACACCACCATATCTCCTCTCCTACACCACCATCTCTCACTCCTACACCACCATCTCCTCTCCTTCACCACCATCTCTCCTCTCCTACACCACCATCTCTCTCGTACACCACCATCTCTCTCCTACACCACCATCTCTCCTCTCCTACACCACCATCTCTCTCCTACACCACCATCTCTCTCCTACACCACCATCTCTCCACTCCTACACCACCATTCTCTACTACACCACCATCTCTCCTCTCCTACACCACCATCTCTCCTCTCCTACACCACCATCTCTCTCCTACACCACCATCACTCCTCTCCTACACCACCATCTCTCCTCACCTACACCACCATCTCTCTCCTACACCACCATCTCTCTCCTACACCACCATCTCTCCTCACCTACACCACCATCTCCCTCCTACACCACCATCTCTCTCCTACCACCATCTCTCTCCTACACCACCATCTCTCCCCTACACCACCATCTCTCCTCTCCTACATCACCATCTCTCCTTTCCTACACCACCATCTCTCCTCTCCTACACCACCACCTCTCTCCTACACCACCATCTCTCCGCTACACCACCATCTCTCCTCTCCTACACCACCATCTCTCTCCTACACCACCATCTCTCCTCTCCTACACCACCATCTCTCCTCTCCAACACCACCATCTCTCTCATACACCACCATCTCTCCTCTCCTACACCATCTTCTCCACTCCTACACCACCATCTCTCCTCTCCTGCACTTCCATCACTCCCCCCCTACACCACCATCTCCTCTCCTACACCACCATCTCTCCTCTCCTACACCACCATCTCTCCTCTCCTACGCCGCCACCTCTCTCCTACACCACCCCCTCTCCTCTCCTACACCACCATCTCTCTCCTACACCACCATCTCTCCTCTCCTACACCACCATCTCTCTCCTACACCACCAACTCTCCTCTCCTACACCACCAACTCTCCTCTCCTACACCACCATCTCTCCTCTCCTAAACCACCATCTCTCCTCTCCTACACCACCATCTCTCTCCTACACCACCATCTCTCCTCTCCTACACCACCATCTCTCTCCTACACCACCATCTCTCCTCTCCTACACCACCATCTCTCCTCTCCTACACCACCATCTCTCCTCTCCTACACCACCATCTCTCCTCTCCTACACCACCATCTCTCCCCTACACCTCCCCTCCTACACCACCATCTCTCTCCTACACCACCATCTCTCCTCTCCTACACCACCATCTCTCCTCTCCTACACAACCATATCTCTCCTGCACCACCCTCTCTGCTTTTCTACACCACCATCTCTCTCCTACACCACCATCTCTCCTCTCCTACACTACCACCTCTCTCCTACATCACCATCTCTCCTCTCCTACACCACCATCTCTATCCTACACCACCATCTCTCTACTACACCAGCATCACTCCTCTCCTACACCACCATCTCTCCCCTACATCACCTTCTCTCCTCTCCTACACCACCATCTCTCCTCTCCTACACCACCATCTCTCTCCTGCCCCAACATCTCTCTCCTACACCACCATCTCTCCTCTCCGACACCACCATCTCTCCTCTCCTACACCGCCATCTCTCCTCTCCTACACATCCATATCTCTCCTGCACCACCATCTCTACTTTCCTACACCACCATCTCTCTCCTACACCACCATCTCTCCTCTCCTACACTACCACCTCTCTCCTACATCACCATCTCTCCTCTCCTACACCACCATCTCTCTCCTACACCAGCATCACTCCTCTCCTACACCACCATCTCTCTCCTACATCACCATCTCTCCTCTCCTACACCACCATCTCTCCTCTACTACACCACCATCTCTCTCCTACACCACCATCTCTCTTTTCCCACACCACCATCTCTCCTCTCCTACACCACCATATCTCTCCAACACCACCATCTCTCCTCTCCTACACCAGCATCTCTCTCCTACACTACCATCTCTCCTCTCCTACACCACCATCTCTCTCCTACGCCACCATCTCTCCTCTCCGACACCATCATCTCTCTCCTACACCACCATCTCTCCTCTCGTACACCACCGTCTCTCTCCTACACCACCATCTCTCCTTTCCTACACCACCATCTCTCCTCTCCTACAACACCATCTCTCTCCTAACCACCATCTCTCGTTTCCTAAACCACCATCTCTCCTCTCCTGCACCACCATCTCTCCCCTACACCATCATCTCTCCTCTCCTACCCCACCATCTCTGCTCTCCTACACCACCAATTCTCCTGCACAACCATCTCTCCTCTCCTACACTACCATCTCTCTCCTACACCACATTCTCTGCTCTCCTACAACACCATCTCTCTCCTGCAGCAACCATCTCTCCTCTCCTACACCACATTCTCTGCTCTCCTACAACACCATCTCTCTCCTACACCACCATTCTCCTCTCCTACACCACCATCTCTCCTCTCCTACACCATTATCTCTCTCCTACACCACCAACTCTCTCCTACACCACCATCTCTCCTCTCCTACACCACCATCTCTCAACTCCTACACCACCATCTCTCCTACACCACCATCTCTCCTCTCCTACACCACCATCTCTCTCCTACACCAAAATCTTCCTCTCCTACACCACCATCTCACCTTTCCTACACCACCATCTCTCCTATCCTACACCACCATCTCTCTCCTACACCACCATCTCTCCTCTTCTACACCACCATCTCTCTCCTACACCACCATCTCTCCTCTCCTACACCACCATCTCTCCTCTCCTACACCGCCATCTCTCCTCTCCTACACCACCATCTGTCCTCTCCTACACCAATATCTCTCTCCTACACCACCATCTCTCTTCTGCACCACAATCTCTCCTCTCCTACACCACCATCTCTCCTCTCCTACACAACCATATCTCTCCTGCACCACCCTCTCTGCTTTTCTACACCACCATCTCTCTCCTACACCACCATCTCTCCTCTCCTACACTACCACCTCTCTCCTACATCACCATCTCTCCTCTCCTACACCACCATCTCTATCCTACAACACCATCTCTCTACTACACCAGCATCACTCCTCTCCTACACCACCATCTCTCCCCTACATCACCTTCTCTCCTCTGCTACACCACCATCTCTCCTCTCCTACACCACCATCTCTCTCCTGCCCCAACATCTCTCTCCTACACCACCATCTCTCCTCTCCTACACCACCATCTCTCCTCTCCTACACCGCCATCTCTCCTCTCCTACACATCCATATCTCTCCTGCACCACCATCTCTGCTTTCCTACACCACCATCTCTCTCCTACACCACCATCTCTCCTCTCCTACACTACCACCTCTCTCCTACATCACAATCTCTCCTCTCCTACACCACCATCTCTCTCCTACACCACCATCTCTCTCCTACACCAGCATCACTCCTCTCCTACACCACCATCTCTCTCCTACATCACCATCTCTCTCTCCTACACCACCATCTCTCCTCTACTACACCACCATCTCTCTCCTACACCACCATCTCTCTTTTCCTACACCACCATCTCTCCTCTCCTACACCACCATATCTCTCCAACACCACCATCTCTCCTCTCCATACACCAGCATCTCTCTCCTACACCATCATCTCTCCTCGCCTACACCACCATCTCTCTCCTACACCACCATCTCTCCTCTCCTACACCATCATCTCTCTCCTAAACCACCATCTCTCCTCTCCTACACCACCATCTCTCTCCTACACCACCATCTCTCCTCTCCTACACCACCATCTCTCCTCTCCTACACCACCATCTCTCTCCTACACCACCATCTCTTGTTTCCTACACCACCATCTCTCCTCTCCTACACCACCATCTCTCCTCACCTACACCACCATCTCTCTCCTACACCACCATCTCTCCTCTCCTACACCACCATCTCTCTCCTACACCACCATCTCTCCTCTCCTACACCACCATCTCTCTCCTACACCACCATCTCTCTCCTACACCACAATCTCAATTCTCCTACACCACCATCTCTCTCCTACACCACCATCTCTCCTCTCCTACACCACCATCTCTCCTCTCCTACACCACCATCTCTCTCCTACACCACCATCTCTCCTTTCCTACACCACCATCTCTCCTCTCCTACACCACCATCTCTCTCCTACACCACCATCTCTCCTCTCCTACACCACCATCTCTCTCCTACACCACCATCTCTCCTCTCCTACACCACCATCTCTCTCTCCTACACCACCATCTCTCCTCTCCTACACCACCATCTCTCTCCTACACCACCATCTCTCCTCTCCTACACCACCATCTCTCTCCTACACCACCATCTCTCCTCTCCTACACCACCATCTCTCCTCTCCTACACCACCATCTCTCTCCTACACCACCATCTCTCCCCTACACCACCATCTCTCCTCACCTACACCACCATCTCTCCACTCCTACACCACCATCTCTCCTCTCCTACACCACCATCTCTCTCCTGCACCACCATCTCTCTCCTACACCACCATCTCTCTCCTACACCACCATCTCTCCTCTCCTACACCACCATCTCTCTCCTACACCACCATCTCTCCTCTCCTACACCACCATCTCTCTCCTACACCACCATCTCACCTCTCCTAAACCACCATCTCTCCTCTCCTACACCACCATCTCTCTCCTACACCACCATCTCTCCTCTCCTACACCACCATCTCTCTCCTACACCACCATCTCTCTCCTACACAACCGGCTCTCCTCTCCTACACCACCATCTCTCCTCTCCTACACCAACATCTCTCCTCTCCTACACCACCATCTCTCCTCTCCTACACCACCATCTCTCCTCTCTTACACCATCATCTCTCTCCTACACCACCATCTCTCATCTCCTAAACCACCATCTCTCCTCTCCTACACCACCATCTCTCCTCTCCTGCACCACCATCGATCCTCTCCTACACCACCATCTCTCTCCTACACCACCATCTATCCTCCACTACACAATGATCTCTCTCCTGCACCACCATCTCTCCTCTCCTACACCACCATCTCTCGTCTCCTACACAACCATCTCTCCTCTCCTACACGACCATCTCTCATCTCCTACACCACCATCTCTCCTCCCCAACACCACCATCTCTCTCCTACACCACCATCTCTCTGCTGCACCACCATCTCTATCCTATACCACCATCTCTCCTCCCTACATCCACCTCTCCTCTCCTACACCACCATCTCTCTCCTACACCACCATGTCTCCTCTCCTACACCACCATCTCTCTCCTACACCTCCGTCTCTCCTCTCCTACACCACCATCTCTCCTCACATACACCACCCTCTCTCCCCTACACCACCATCTCTCCTCTCCTATACCACCATCTCTCTCCTAAACCACCATCTCTCCTAACCTAAACTACCATCTCTCCTCTCCTACAACACCAGCTCTCTCCTACACCACCATCTCTCCTCTCCTACACCACCATCTCTCTCCTGCACCAACATCTCCCTCCTACACCACCATCTCTCTCTCCTACAACACCATCTCTCCTCTCCTACACCACCATCTCTCCTCTCCTACACCGCCATCTCTCCTCTCCTAAACCACCATCTCTCCTCTCCTACACCACCATCTCTCATCTCCTACACCACCTTTCTCTCCGAAACCACCATCTCTCTTCTACACCACCATCTCTCCTCTCCTGCACCACCATCTCTCCTCTCCTACACAACCATATCTCTCCTGCACCACCATCTCTGCTTTCCTACACCACCATCTCTCTCCTACACCACCATCTCTCCTCTCCTACACTGCCACCTCTCTCCTACATCACCATCTCTCCTCTCCTACACCACCATCTCTCTCCTACACCACCATCTCTCTCCTACACCACCATGTCTCCTCTCCTACACCACCATCACTCTCCTACACCTCCGTCTCTCCTCTCCTACACCACCATCTCTCCTCACATACACCACCACATCTCTCCTACACCACCATCTCTCGTTTCCTAAACCACCATCTCTCCTCCCCTACACCACCCTCTCTCCCCTACACCACCATCTCTCCTCTCCTATACCACCATATCTCTCCTAAACCATCATCTCTCCTAACCTAAACTACCATCTCTCCTCTCCTACAACACCAGCTCTCTCCTACACCACCATCTCTCCTCTCCTACACCGCCGTCTCTCTCCTGCACCAACATCTCTCTCCTACACCACCATATCTCTCTCCTACACCACCTTCTCTCCTCTCCTACACCACGATCTCTCCTCTCCTACACCGCCAACTCTCCGCTCCTACACCACCATCTCTCCTCTCCTACACCACCATCTCTCATCTGCCTACCCACCTATCTCTCCGAAACCACCAGCTCTCTTCTACACCACCATCTCTCATCTCCTACACCACCTTTCTCTCCGAAACCACCATCTCTCTTCTACACCACCATCTCCACTCTCCTGCACCACCATCTCTCCTCTCCTACACAAACATATCTGTCCTGCACCACCATCTCTGCTTTTCTACACCACCATCTCTCTCCTACACCACCATCTCTCCTCTCCTACACTGCAACCTCTCTCCTACACCACCATCTCTCTCCTACACCACCATCTCTCACCTACACCACCATGTCTCCTCTCCTACACCACCATCTCTCTCCTACACCACCATCTCTCCTCTCCTATACCACCATCTCTCTTCTCCTACACCACCATCTCTCCTCTCCTACGCCACCATCTCTCCTCTCCTACAGCACCATCTCTCCTCTCCTACACCACAATCTCTCCTCCCCTACACCACCATCTCTCTCCAACACCACCATCTCTCTCCTACACCACCACTCTCTCCTACACCACCATATCTCTCCTACACCACCACCTCTCCTCTCCTACGCCACCATCTCTCCTCTCCTACACCACCATCTTTCCTCTCCTACACCACCATCTCTCCTCTCCTACACGACCATCTCTCCTCTCCTACACCACCATCTCTCCTCTCCTACACCACCATCTCTCTCCTACACCACCATCTCTCCTCCCCTACACCACCATCTCTCCCCTACACCACCATCTCTCCTCTCCTATACCACCATCTCTCTCCTAAACCACCATCTCTCCTCTCCTACACCACCATCTCTCCTCTCCTACACCACCATCTCTCTCCTACGTCACCATCTCTCCTCTCCTACACCACCATCTCTCTCCAACACCACCATCTCTCCTCTCCTACACCACCATCTCTCTCCTACACCAACATCTCTCCCCTACACCACCATCTCTCCTCTCCTATACCATCATCTCTCTCCTAAACCACCATCTCTCCTAACCTAAACTACCATCTCTCCTCTCCTACAACACCAGCTCTCTCCTACACCACCATCTCTCCTCTCCTACACCACCATCTCTCTCCTGCGCCAACATCTCTCTCCTACACCACCATCACTCTCTCCTACACCACCTTCTCACCTCTCATACACCACGATCTCTCCTCTCCTACACCGCCATCTCTCCGCTCCTACACCACCATCTCTCCTCTCCTACACGACCATCTCTCATCTCCTACACCACCTTTCTCTCCGAAACCACCATCTCTCTTCTACACCACCATCTCTCCTCTCCTGCACCACCATCTCTCCTCTCCTACACAACCATATCTCTCCTTCACCACCATCTCTACTTTCCTGCACCACCATCTCTCTCCTACACCACCATCTCTCCTCTCCTACACTGCCACCTCTCTCCTACATCACCATCTCTCCACCCCTACACCACCATCTCTCTCCAACACCACCATGTCTCACCTACACCACCATGTCTCCTCTCCTACACCACCATCTCTCTCCTACACCACCATCTCTCCTCTCCTACACCACCATCTCTCTTCTCCTACACCACCATCTCTCCTCTCCTACGCCACCATCTCTCCTCTCCTACAGCACCATCTCTACTCTCCTACACTACAATCTCTCCTCCCCTACACCACCTTCTAGCTCCTACACCACCATCTCTCTCCTACACAACCATCTCTCCACTCCTACACCACCATCTCTCTCCAACACCACCATCTCTCTCCTACACCACCACTCTCTCCTACACCACCATCTCTCCTCTCGTACACCACCATATCTCTCCTACACCACCATATCTCTCCTACACCACCATCTCTCCTCTCCTACGCCACCATCTCTCCTCTCCTACACCACCATCTTTCCTCTCCTACACCACCATCTCTCCTCTCCTACACGACCATCTCTCCTCTCCTACACCACCATCTCTCCTCTCCTACACCACCATCTCTCTCCTACACCACCATCTCTCCTCCCCTACACCACCATCTCTGCCCTACACCACCATCTCTCCTCTCCTATACCACCATCTCTCTCCTAAACCACCATCTCTCCTCTCCTACACCACCATCTCTCCTCTCCTACACCACCATCTCTCTCCTACGTCACCATCTCTCCTCTCCTACACCACCATCTCTCTCCAACACCACCATCTCTCCTCTCCTACACCACCATCTCTCTCCTACACCAACATCTCTCCCCTACACCACCATCTCTCCTCTCCTATACCATCATCTCTCTCCTAAACCACCATCTCTCCTAACCTAAACTACCATCTCTCCTCTCCTACAACACCAGCTCTCTCCTACACCACCATCTCTCCTCTCCTACACCACCATCTCTCTCCTGCGCCAACATCTCTCTCCTACACCACCATCACTCTCTCCTACACCACCTTCTCACCTCTCATACACCACGATCTCTCCTCTCCTACACCGCCATCTCTCCGCTCCTACACCACCATCTCTCCTCTCCTACACGACCATCTCTCATCTCCTACACCACCTTTCTCTCCTAACCACCATCTCTCTTCTACACCACCATCTCTCCTCTCCTGCACCACCATCTCTCCTCTCCTACACAAACCATATCTCTCCTTCACCACCATCTCTACTTTCCTGCACCACCATCTCTCTCCTACACACCATCTCTCCTCTCCTACACTGCCACTCTCTCCTACATCACCATCTCTCCACCCCTACACCACCATCTCTCTCCAACACCACCATCTCTCACCTACACCACCATGTCTCCTCTCCTACACCACCATCTCTCTCCTACACCACCATCCTCTCATCTCCTACACCACATCTCTCTTCTCCTACACCACCATCTCTCCTCTCCTACGCCACCATCTCTCCTCTCCTACAGCACCATCTCTACTCTCCTACACTACAATCTCTCCTCCCCTACACCACCTTCTCGCTCCTACACCACCATCTCTCTCCTACACCACCATCTCTCCACTCCTACACCACCATCTCTCTCCAACACCACCATCTCTCTCCTACACCACCACTCTCTCCTACACCACCATCTCTCCTCTCGTACACCACCATATCTCTCCTACACCACCATCTCTCCTCTCCTACGCCACCATATCACCTCTCCTACACCACCATCTTTCCTCTCCTACACCACCATCTCTCCTCTCCTACACGACCATCTCTCCTCTCCTACACCACCATCTCTCCTCTCCTACACCACCATCTCTCTCCTACACCACCATCTCTCTCCTACACCACCATCTCTCCTCCCCTACACCAACATCTCTCCCCTACACCACCATCTCTCCACTCCTATACCACCATCTCTCTCCTAAACCACCATCTCTCCTCTCCTACACCACCATCTCTCCTCTCCTACACCACCATCTCTCTCCTACGCCACCATCTCTCCTCTCCTACACCACCATCTCTCTCCAACACCACCATCTCTCCTCTCCTACACCACCATCTCTCTCCTACACCACCATCTCTCCTTCCTGCACCACCATCTCTCCTCTCCTACACCACCATCTCTCTCCTACACCACCATCTCTCCTTTCCTACACCACCATCTCTTCTCCCCTACACCACCATCTCTCCTCCCCTACACCACCATCTCTCCTCTCCTACACCACCATCTCTCCTCACCTACACCACCATCTCTCTCCTACACCACCGTTACTCCTCTCCTACACCACCATCTCTCCTCTCCTACACCACCATCTCTCTTCTCCTACACCACCATCTCTCCTCTCCTACGCCACCATCTCTCCTCTCCTACAGCACCATCTCTACTCTCCTACACTACAATCTCTCCTCCCTACACCACCATCTCTCTCTACTACACCACCATCTCACCTCTCCTACACCACCATCTCTCCACTCCTACACCACCATCTCTCTCCAACACCACCATCTCTCTCCTACACCACCACTCTCTCCTACACCACCATCTCTCCTCTCGTACACCACCATATCTCTCCTACACCACCATCTCTCTCCTACACCACCATCTCTCACCTACACCACCATGTCTCCTCTCCTACACCACCATCTCTCTCCTACACCACCATCTCTCCTCTCCTATACCACCATCTCTCTTCTCCTACACCACCATCTCTCCTCTCCTACGCCACCATCTCTCCTCTCCTACAGCACCATCTCTCCTCTCCTACACCACAATCTCTCCTCCCCTACACCACCATCTCTCCTCCCCTACACCACCTTCTCGCTCCTACACCACCATCTCTCTCCTACACCACCATCTCACCACTCCTACACCACCATCTGTCTCCAACACCACCATCTCTCTCCTACACCACCACTCTCTTCTACACCACCATATCTCTCCTACACCACCATTTCTCCTCTCCTACGCCACCATCTCTCCTCTCCTACACCACCATCTTTCCTCTCCTACACCACCATCTCTCCTCTCCTACACGACCATCTCTCCTCTCCTACACCACCATCTCTCCTCTCCTACACCACCATCTCTCTCCTACACCACCATCTCTCCTCCCCTACACCACCATCTCTCCCCTACACCACCATCTCTCCTCTCCTATACCACCATCTCTCTCCTAAACCACCATCTCTCCTCTCCTACACCACCATCTCTCCTCTCCTACACCACCATCTCTCTCCTACGTCACCATCTCTCCTCTCCTACACCACCATCTCTCTCCAACACCACCATCTCTCCTCTCCTACACCACCATCTCTCTCCTACACCAACATCTCTCCCCTACACCACCATCTCTCCTCTCCTATACCATCATCTCTCTCCTAAACCACCATCTCTCCTAACCTAAACTACCATCTCTCCTCTCCTACAACACCAGCTCTCTCCTACACCACCATCTCTCCTCTCCTACACCACCAACTCTCTCCTGCGCCAACATCTCTCTCCTACACCACCATCACTCTCCTCCTACACCACCTTCTCACCTCTCATACACCACGATCTCTCCTCTCCTACACCGCCATCTCTCCGCTCCTACACCACCATCTCTCCTCTCCTACACGACCATCTCTCATCTCCTACACCACCTTTCTCTCCGAAACCACCATTTCTCTTCTACACCACCATCTCTCCTCTCCTGCACCACCATCTCTCCTCTCCTACACAACCATATCTCTCCTTCACCACCATCTCTGCTTTCCTGCACCACCATCTCTCTCCTACACCACCATCTCTCCTCTCCTACACTGCCACCTCTCTCCTACATCACCATCTCTCCACCCCTACACCACCATCTCTCTCCAACACCACCATTTCTCACCTACACCACCATGTCTCCTCTCCTACACCACCATCTCTCTCCTACACCACCATCTCTCCTCTCCTACACCACCATCTCTCTTCTCCTACACCACCATCTCTCCTCTCCTACGCCACCATCTCTCCTCTCCTACAGCACCATCTCTACTCTCCTACACTACAATCTCTCCTCCCCTACACCACCTTCTCGCTCCTACACCACCATCTCTCTCCTACACCACCATCTCTCCACTCCTACACCACCATCTGTCTCCAACACCACCATCTCTCTCCTACACCACCATATCTCTCCTACACCACCATCTCTCCTCTCCTACGCCACCATCTCTCCTCTCCTACACCACCATCTTTCCTCTCCTACACCACCATCTCTCCTCTCCTACACGACAATCTCTCCTCTCCTACACCACCATCTCTCCTCTCCTACACCACCATCTCTCTCCTACACCACCATCTCTCTCCTACACCACCATCTCTCCTCCCCTACACCAACATCTCTCCCCTACACCACCATCTCTCCACTCCTATACCACCATCTCTCTCCTAAACCACCATCTCTCCTCTCCTACACCACCATCTCTCCTCTCCTACACCACCATCTCTCCCCTACGTCACCATCTCTCCTCTCCTACACCACCATCTCTCTCCAACACCACCATCTCTCCCCTCCTACACCACCATCTCTCTCCTACACCACCATCTCTCCTTTCCTGCACCACCATCTCTCCTCTCCTACAACACCATCTCTCTCCTACACCACCATCTCTCCTTTCCTAAAGCACCATCTCTCCCCTCCTGCACCACCATCTCACCCCTACACCACCATCTCTCCTCTCCTACACCACCATCTCTCCTCACCTACACCACCATCTCTCTCCTACACCACCGTTACTCCTCTCCTACACCACCATCTCTCCTCACATACACCACCATCTCTCTCCTACACCACCATCTCTCGTTTCCTAGACCACCATCTCTCTTCCCCTACTCCACCATCTCTCCCTTACACCACCATCTCTCCTCTCCTATACCACCATCTCTCTCCTAAACCACCATCTCTCCTCTCCTACACCACCAACTCGCCTCTCCTACACCACAATCTCTCCTCTCCTAAACCACCATCTCTCCTCTCCTACACCACCAACTCTCTCCTACACCACCATCTCTCCTCTCCTACACCACCAACTCGCCTCTCCTACACCACAATCTCTCCTCTCCTAAACCACCATCTCTCCTCTCCTACACCACCAACTCTCTCCTACACCACCATCTCTCCTCTCCTACACCACCATCTCTCCTCTCCTACACCACCATCTCTCCTCTCCTACACCGCCATCTCTCCTCTCCTACACCTCCTTCTCCTCTCCTACACCACCATCTCTCCTCTCCTACACGACCATCACTAATCCCCTACACCACCGTCTCCTCTCCTAAACCACCATCTCTCCTCTCCTACACCACCTTTCTCTCCGAAACCACCATCTCTCTTCTACACCACCATCTCTCCTCTCCTGCACCACCATCTCTCCTCTCCTACACAACCATATCTCTCCTGCACCACCATCTCTGCTTTCCTACACCACCATCTCTCTCCTACACCACCATCTCTCCTCTCCTACACTGCCACCTCTCTCCTACATCACCATCTCTCCTCTCCTACACCACCATCTCTCTCCTACACCACCATCTCTCTCCTACACCACCATGTCTCCTCTCCTACACCACCATCTCTCTCCTACACCACCATCTCTCCACTCCTACACCACCATCTCTCTCCAACACCACCATCACTCCCCTACACCACCACTCTCTCCTACACCACCACTCTCTCCTACACCACCATCTCTCCTCTCCTACACCACCATATCTCTCCTACACCACCATCTCACCTCTCCTACGCCACCATCTCTCCTCTCCTACACCACCATCTTTCCTCTCCTACACCACCATCCCTCCTCTCCTACACGACCATCTCTCCTCTCCTACACCACCATCTCTCCTCTCCTACATCACCATCTCTCTCCTACACCACCATCTCTCTCCTACACCAACATCTCTCCTCTCCTACACTGCCACCTCTCTCCTATATCACCATCTCTCCTCTCCTACACCACCATCTCTCTCCTACACCACCATCTCTCTCCTACACCACCATGTCTCCTCTCCTGCACCACCATCTCTCCTCTCCTACTCAACCATATCTCTCCTGCACCACCATCTCTTCTTTCCTACACCACCATCTCTCTCCTACACCACCATTTCTCCTCTCCTACACTGCCACCTCTCTCCTACACCACCATCTCTCTCCTACACCACCATGTCTCCTCTCCTACACCACCATCTCTCTCCTACACCTCCGTCTCACCTCTCCTACACCACCATCTCTCCTCACATACACCACCCTCTCTCCCCTACACCACCATCTCTTCACTCCTATACCACCATCTCTCTCCTAAACCACCATCTCTCCTAACCTAAACTACCGTCTCTCCTCTCCTACAACACCAGCTCTCTCCTACACCACCATCTCTCCTCTCCTACACCACCATCTCTCTCCTGCACCAACATCTCCCTCCTACACCACCATCTCTCTCTCCTACAACACCATCTCTCCTCTCCTACACCACGATCTCTCCTCTCCTACACCGCCATCTCTCCTCTCCTACACCGCCATCTCTCCTCTCCTACACCACCATCTCTCATCTCCTACACCACCTTTCTCTCCGAAACCACCATCTCTCTTCTACACCACCATCTCTCCTCTCCTGCACCACCATCTCTCCTCTCCTACACAACCATATCTCTCCTGCACCACCATCTCTGCTTTCCTACACCACCATCTCTCTCCTACACCACCATCTCTCCTCTCCTACACTGCCACCTCTCTCCTACATCACCATCTCTCCTCTCCTACACCACCATCTCTCTCCTACACCACCATCTCTCTCCTACACCAGCATTACTCCTCTCCTACACCACCATCACTCTCCTACACCCCCATCTCTCCTCTCCTACACCACCATCTCTCCTCTCCTACTCCACCATATCTCACCAACACCACCATCTCTCGTTCCTAAACCACCCATCTCTCCTCCCTACACCACCCTCTCTCCCCTACACCACCATCTCTCCTCTCCTATACCACCATATCTCTCCTAAACCATCATCTCTCCTAACCTAAACTACCATCTCTCCTCTCCTACAACACCAGCTCTCTCCTACACCACCATCTCTCCTCTCCTACACCACCGTCTCTCTCCTGCACCAACATCTCTCTCCTACACCACCATATCTCTCTCCTACACCACAACCTTCTCTCCTCTCCTACACCACGATCTCTCCTCTCCTACACCGCCAACTCTCCGCTCCTACACCACATCTCTCCTCTCCTACACCACCATCTCTCATCTCCTACTCCACCTATCTCTCCGAAACCACCATCTCTCTTCTACAACCACCATCTCTCATCTCCTACACCACCTTCTCTCCGAAACCACCATCTCTCTTCTACACCACCATCTCTACTCTCCTGCACCACCATCTCTCCTCTCCTACACAAACATATCTGTCCTGCACCACCATCTCTGCTTTCCTACACCACCATCTCTCTCCTACACCACCATCTCTCCTCTCCTACACTGCAACCTCTCTCCTACACCACCATCTCTCTCCTACACCACCATCTCTCACCTACACCACCATGTCTCCTCTCCTACACCACCATCTCTCTCCAACACCACCATCTCTCCTCTCCTATACCACCATCTCTCTTCTCCTACACCACCATCTCTCCTCTCCTACGCCACCATCTCTCCTCTCCTACAGCACCATCTCTCCTCTCCTACACCACAATCTCTCCTCCCCTACACCACCATCTCTCCTCCCCTACACCACCTTCTCGCTCCTACACCACCATCTCTCTCCTACACCACCATCTCACCACTCCTACACCACCATCTGTCTCCAACACCACCATCTCTCTCCTACACCACCACTCTCTCCTACACCACCATATCTCTCATACACCACCATCTCTCCTCTCCTACGCCACCATCTCTCCTCTCCTACACCACCATCTCTCCTCTCCTACACCACCATCTCTCCTCTCCTGCACCACCATCTCTCCTCTCCTACACCACCATCTCTCCTCTCCTACACCACCATCTCTCTCCTACACCACCATCTCTCTCCTACACCACCATCTCTCCTCCCCTACACCACCATCTCTCCCCTACACCACCATCTCTCCTCTCCTATACCACCATCTCTCTCCTAAACCACCATCTCTCCTCTCCTACACCACCATCTCTCCTCTCCTACACCACCATCTCTCTCCTACGTCACCATCTCTCCTCTCCTACACCACCATCTCTCTCCAACACCACCATCTCTCCTCTCCTACACCATCATCTCTCTCCTACACCAACATCTCTCCCCTACACCACCATCTCTCCTCTCCTATACCATCATCTCTCTCCTAAACCACCATCTCTCCTAACCTAAACTACCATCTCTCATCTCCTACAACACCAGCTCTCTCCTACACCACCATCTCTCCTCTCCTACACCACCATCTCTCTCCTGCGCCAACATCTCTCTCCTACACCACCATCACTCTCTCCTACACCACCTTCTCACCTCTCATACACCACGATCTCTCCTCTCCTACACCGCCATCTCTCCGCTCCTACACCACCATCTCTCCTCTCCTACACGACCATCTCTCATCTCCTACACCACCTTTCTCTCCGAAACCACCATCTCTCTTCTACACCACCATCTCTCCTCTCCTGCACCACAATCTCTCCTCTCCTACACAACCATATCTCTACTTCACCACCATCTCTGCTTTCCTACAACACCATCTCTCTCCTACACCACCATCTCTCCTCTCCTACACTGCCACCTCTCTCCTACATCACCATCTCTCCAGCCCTACACCACCATCTCTCTCCAACACCACCATCTCTCACCTACACCACCATGTCTCCTCTCCTACACCACCATCTCTCTCCTACACCACCACCTCTCCTCTCCTACACCACCATCTCTCTTCTCCTACACCACCATCTCTCCTCTCCTACGCCACCATCTCTCCTCTCCTACAGCACCATCTCTACTCTCCTACACTACAATCTCTCCTCCCCTACACCACCTTCTCGCTCCTACACCACCATCTCTCTCCTACACCACCATCTCTCTCCTACACCACCATCTCTCTCCTACACCACCATGTCTCCTCTCCTACACCACCATCACTCTCCTACACCTCCGTCTCTCCTCTCCTACACCACCATCTCTCCTCACATACACCACCACATCTCTCCTACACCACCATCTCTCGTTTCCTAAACCACCATCTCTCCTCCCCTACACCACCCTCTCTCCCCTACACCACCATCTCTCCTCTCCTATACCACCATATCTCTCCTAAACCATCATCTCTCCTAACCTAAACTACCATCTCTCCTCTCCTACAACACCAGCTCTCTCCTACACCACCATCTCTCCTCTCCTACACCACCGTCTCTCTCCTGCACCAACATCTCTCTCCTACACCACCATATCTCTCTCCTACACCACCTTCTCTCCTCTCCTACACCACGATCTCTCCTCTCCTACACCGCCAACTCTCCGCTCCTACACCACCATCTCTCCTCTCCTACACCACCATCTCTCATCTCCTACACCACCTATCTCTCCGAAACCACCATCTCTCTTCTACACCACCATCTCTCATCTCCTACACCACCTTTCTCTCCGAAACCACCATCTCTCTTCTACACCACCATCTCTACTCTCCTGCACCACCATCTCTCCTCTCCTACACAAACATATCTGTCCTGCACCACCATCTCTGCTTTCCTACACCACCATCTCTCTCCTACACCACCATCTCTCCTCTCCTACTCTGCAACCTCTCTCCTACACCACCATCTCTCTCCTACACCACCATCTCTCACCTACACCACCATGTCTCCTCTCCTACACCACCATCTCTCTCCAACACCACCATCTCTCCTCTCCTATACCACCATCTCTCTTCTCCTACACCACCATCTCTCCTCTCCTACGCCACCATCTCTCCTCTCCTACAGCACCATCTCTCCTCTCCTACACCACAATCTCTCCTCCCCTACACCACCATCTCTCCTCCCCTACACCACCTTCTCGCTCCTACACCACCATCTCTCTCCTACACCACCATCTCACCACTCCTACACCACCATCTGTCTCCAACACCACCATCTCTCTCCTACACCACCACTCTCTCCTACACCACCATATCTCTCATACACCACCATCTCTCCTCTCCTACGCCACCATCTCTCCTCTCCTACGCCACCATCTTTCCTCTCCTACACCACCATCTCTCCTCTCCTACACGACCATCTCTCCTCTCCTACACCACCATCTCTCCTCTCCTACACCACCATCTCTCTCCTACACCACCATCTCTCTCCTACACCACCATCTCTCCTCCCCTACACCACCATCTCTGCCCTACACCACCATCTCTCCTCTCCTATACCACCATCTCTCTCCTAAACCACCATCTCTCCTCTCCTACAACCACCATCTCTCCTCTCCTACACCACCATCTCTCTCCTACGTCCACCATCTCTCCTCTCCTACACCACCATCTCTCTCCAACACCACCATCTCTCCTCTCCTACACCATCATCTCTCTCCTACACCAACATCTCTCCCCTACACCACCATCTCTCCTCTCCTATACCATCATCTCTCTCCTAAACCACCATCTCTCCTAACCTAAACTACCATCTCTCCTCTCCTACAACACCAGCTCTCTCCTACACCACCATCTCTCCTCTCCTACACCACCATCTCTCTCCTGCGCCAACATCTCTCTCCTACACCACCATCACTCTCTCCTACACCACCTTCTCACCTCTCATACACCACGATCTCTCCTCTCCTACACCGCCATCTCTCCGCTCCTACACCACCATCTCTCCTCTCCTACACGACCATCTCTCATCTCCTACACCACCTTTCTCTCCGAAACCACCATCTCTCTTCTACACCACCATCTCTCCTCTCCTGCACCACAATCTCTCCTCTCCTACACAACCATATCTCTCCTTCACCACCATCTCTGCTTTCCTACAACACCATCTCTCTCCTACACCACCATCTCTCCTCTCCTACACTGCCACCTCTCTCCTACATCACCATCTCTCCAGCCCTACACCACCATCTCTCTCCAACACCACCATCTCTCACCTACACCACCATGTCTCCTCTCCTACACCACCATCTCTCTCCTACACCACCACCTCTCCTCTCCTACACCACCATCTCTCTTCTCCTACACCACCATCTCTCCTCTCCTACGCCACCATCTCTCCTCTCCTACACCACCATCTCTACTCTCCTACACTACAATCTCTCCTCCCCTACACCACCTTCTCGCTCCTACACCACCATCTCTCTCCTACACCACCATCTCTCCACTCCTACACCACCATCTGTCTCCAACACCACCATCTCTCTCCTACACCACCACTCTCTCCTACACCACCATCTCTCCTCTCGTACACCACCATATCTCTCCTACACCACCATCTCTCCTCTCCTACGCCACCATCTCTCCTCTCCTACACCACCATCTTTCCTCTCCTACACCACCATCTCTCCTCTCCTACACGACCATCTCTCCTCTCCTACACCACCATCTCTCCTCTCCTACACCACCATCTCTCTCCTACACCACCATCTCTCTCCTACACCGCCATCTCTCCTCCCCTACACGACCATCTCTCCCCTACACCACCATCTCTCCTCTCCTATACCACCATCTCTCTCCTAAACCACCATCTCTCCTCTCCTACACCACCATCTCCCCTCTCCTACACCACGATCTCTCTCCTACGTCACCATCTCTCCTCTCCTACACCACCATCTCTCTCCAACACCACCATCTCTCCCCTCCTACACCACCATCTCTCTCTCCTACACCACCATCTCTCCTTTCCTGCACCACCATCTCTCCTCTCCTACAACACCATCTCTCTCCTACAGCACCATCTCTCCTTTCCTAAAGCACCATCTCTCCCCTCCTGCACCACCATCTCACCCCTACACCACCATCTCTCCTCTCCTACACCACCATCTCTCCTCACCTACACCACCATCTCTCTCCAACACCACCGTTACTCCTCTCCTACACCACCATCTCTCCTCACATACACCACCATCTCTCTCCTACACCACCATCTCTCGTTTCCTAGACCACCATCTCTCTTCCCCTACTCCACCATCTCTCCCTTACACCACCATCTCTCCTTTCCTATACCACCATCTCTCTCCTAAACCACCATCTCTCCTCTCCTACACCACCATCTCGCCTCTCCTACACCACAATCTCTCCTCTCCTAAACCACCATCTCTCCTCTCCTACACCACCAACTCTCTCCTACACCACCATCTCTCCTCTCCTACACCACCATCTCTCCTCTCCTACACCACCATCTCTCCTCTCCTACACCGCCATCTCTCCTCTCCTACACCTCCTTCTCCTCTCCTACACCACCATCTCTCCTCTCCTACACTACCATCACTAAT
Organism: Carcharodon carcharias; assembly: GCF_017639515.1. NCBI lineage: Eukaryota > Metazoa > Chordata > Chondrichthyes > Lamniformes > Lamnidae > Carcharodon > Carcharodon carcharias. Next base: position 328,949 of record NW_024470676.1, read on the forward strand.
CCCCTACACCACCGTCTCCTCTCCTAAACCACCATCTCTCCTCTCCTACACCACCATCTCTCCTCTCCTACGCCGCCACCTCTCTCCTACACCACCCCGTCTCCTCTCCTACACCACCACCTCTCTCCTACACCACCAACTCTCCTCTCCTACACCACCACCGCTCTCCTACACCACCAACTCCCCTCTGCTACACCACCAACTCTCCTCTCCTAAACCTCCATCTCTCCTAACCTAAACCAACATCTCTCCTCTCCTACAACACCAGCTCTCTCCTACACCACCATCTCTCCTCTTCTACACCACCATCTCTCTCCTACACCACCATCTCTCCTCTCCTACACCGCCATCTCTCCTCTCCTACACCACCATCTCTCCTCACATACACCACCATCTCTCTCCTGCACCACCATCTCTCGTTTCCTAAACCACCATCTCTCCTCCCCTACTCCACCATCTCTCCCTTACACCACCATCTCTCCTCTCCTATACCACCATCTCTCTCCTAAACCACCATCTCGCCTCTCCTACACCACCATCTCTCCTCTCCTAAACCACCATCTCTCCTCTCCTACTCCACCTTCTCTCTCCTACACCACCATCTCTCCTCTCCTACACCACGAACTCTCTCCTACACCACCATCTCTCCTCTCCTACACCACCATGTCTCCTCTCCTACACCACCATCTCTCCTCTCCTAAACCGCCATCTCTCCTCTCCTACACCTCCTTCTCCTCTCCTACACCACCATCTCTCCTCTCCTACACTACCATCACTAATCCCCTACACCAACGTCTCCTCTCCTACACCACCACCTCTCTCTCCTACACCACCATCTCTCCTCTCCTACACCACGATCTCTCCTCTCCTACACCGCCATCTCTCCTCTCCTACACCACCATCTCTCCTCTCCTACACCACCATCTCTCTCCTGCAACAACATCTCTCTCCTACACCATCATCTCTCTCTCCTACACCACCATCTCTCCTCTCCTACACCACGATCTCTCCTCTCCTACACCGCCATCTCTCCTCTCCTACACCACCATCTCTCCTCTCCTACACCACCATCTCTCATCTCCTACACCACCTTTCTCTCTGAAACCACCATCTCTCTTCTACACCACCATCTCTCCTCTACTGCACCACCATCTCTCCTCTCCTACACAACCATATCTCTCCTGCACCACCATCTCTGCTTTCCTACACCACCATCTCTCTCCTACACCACCATCTCTCCTCTCCTACACTGCCACCTCTCTCCTACATCACCATCTCTCCTCTCCTACACCACCATGTCTCTCCTACACCACCATCTCTCTCCTACACCACCATGTCTCCTCTCCTACACCACCATCTCTCTCCTACACCTCCGTCTCTCCTCTCCTACACCACCATCTCTCCTCACATACACCACCACATCTCTCCTACACCACCATCTCTCGTTTCCTAAAGCAACATCTCTCCTCCCCTACACCACCCTCTCTCCCCTACACCACCATCTCTCGTTTCCCAAACCACCATCTCTCCTCCCCTACGCCACCATCTCTCCCTTACTCCACCATCTCTCCTCTCCTATACCACCATCTCTCTCCTAAACCACCATCTCTCCTCTCCTACACCACCATCTCGCCTCTCCTACACCACAATCTCTCCTCTCCTAAACCACCATCTCTCCTCTCCTACACCACCAACTCTCTCCTACACCACCATCTCTCCTCTCCTACACCACCATCTCTCCTCTCCTACACCACCGTCTCTCCTCTCCTACACCGCCATCTCTCCTCTCCTACACCTCCTTCTCCTCTCCTACACCACCATCTCTCCTCTCCTACACTACCATCACTAATCCCCTACACCACCGTCTCCTCTCCTAAACCACCATCTCTCCTCTCCTACACCACCATCTCTCCTCTCCTACGCCGCCACCTCTCTCCTACACCACCCCGTCTCCTCTCCTACACCACCATCTGTCTCCTACACCACCAACTCTCCTCTCCTACACCACCACCGCTCTCCTACACCACCAACTCCCCTCTGCTACACGACCAACTCTCCTCTCCTAAACCTCCATCTCTCCTAACCTAAACAACCATCTCTCCTCTCCTACAACACCAGCTCTCTCCTACACCACCATCTCTCCTCTTCTACACCACCATCTCTCTCCTATACCACCATCTCTCCTCTCCTAAACCACCATCTCTCCTCTCCTACACCACCTTCTCTCTCCTACACCACCATCTCTCCTCTCCTACACCAAGAACTCTCTCCTACACCACCATCTCTCCTCTCCTACACCACCATCTCTCCTCTCCTACACCACCATCTCTCCTCTCCTACACCGCCATCTCTCCTCTCCTACACCGCCATCTCTCCTCTCCTACACCTCCTTCTCCTCTCCTACACCACCATCTCTCCTCTCCTACACTACCATCACTAATCCCCTACACCAACGTCTCCTCTCCTACACCACCATCTCTCTCTCCTACACCACCATCTCTCCTCTCCTACACCACGATCTCTCCTCTCCTATACCGCCATCTCTCCTCTCCTACACCACCATTCTCCTCTTCTACACCACCATCTCTCTCCTGCACCAACATCTCTCTCCTACACCACCATCTCTCTCTCCTACACCACCATCTCTCCTCTCCTACACCACGATCTCTCCTCTCCTACACCGCCATCTCTCCTCTCCTACACCACCATCTCTCCTCTCCTACACCACCATCTCTCATCTTCTACACCACCTTTCTCTCCGAAACCACCATCTCTCTTCTACACCACCATCTCTCCTCTCCTGCACCACCATCTCTCCTCTCCTACACAACCATATCTCTCCTGCACCACCATCTCTGCTTTCCTACACCACCATCTCTCTCCTACACCACCATCTCTCCTCTCCTACACTGCCACCTCTCTCCTACTTCACCATCTCTCCTCTCCTACACCACCATGTCTCTCCTACACCACCATCTCTCTCCTACACCACCATGTCTCCTCTCCTACACCACCATCTCTCTCCTACACCTCCGTCTCTCCGCTCCTACACCACCATCTCTCCTCACATACACCACCACATCTCTCCTACACCACCATCTCTCATTTCCTAAACCAACATCTCTCCTCCCCTACACCACCCTCTCTCCCCTACACCACCATCTCTCCTCTCCTAAACCACCATCTCTCTCCTAAACCACCATCCCTCCTAACCTAAACTACCATCTCTCCTCTCCTACAACACCAGCTCTCTCCTACACCACCATCTCTCCTCTACTACACCACCATCTCTCTCCTGCACCAACATCTCTCTCCTACACCACCATCTCTCTCTCCTACACCACTTTCTCTCCTCTCCTACACCACGATCTCTCCTCTCCTACACCACCATCTCTCCTCTCCTGCACCACCATCTCTCATCTCCTACACCACCTTTCTCTCCGAAACCACCATCTCTCTTCTACACCACCATCTTTCCTCTCCTGCACCACCATCTCTCCTCTCCTACACAACCATATCTCTCCTGCACCACCATCTCTGCTTTCCTACACCACCATCTCTCTCCTACACCACCATCTCTCCTCTCCTACACTGCCACCTCTCTCCAACTTCACCATCTCTCCTCTCCTACACCACCATGTCTCTCCTACACCACCATCTCTCTCCTACACCACCATGTCTCCTCTCCTACACCACCATCTCTCTCCTACACCTCCGTCTCTCCGCTCCTACACCACCATCTCTCCTCACATACACCACCACATCTCTCCTACACCACCATCTCTCATTTCCTAAACCAACATCTCTCCTCCCCTACACCACCCTCTCTCCCCTACACCACCATCTCTCCTCTCCTAAACCACCATCTCTCTCCTAAACCACCATACCTCCTAACCTAAACTACAATCTCTCCTCTCCTACAACACCAGATCTCTCCTACACCACCATCTCTCCTCTACTACACCACCATCTCTCTCCTGCACCAACATCTCTCTCCTACACCACCATCTCTCTCTCCTACACCACTTTCTCTCCTCTCCTACACCACGATCTCTCCTCTCCTACACCACCATCTCTCCTCTCCTGCACCACCATCTCTCATCTCCTACACCACCTTTCTCTCCGAAACCACCATCTCTCTTCTACACCACCATCTTTCCTCTCCTGCACCACCATCTCTCCTCTGCTACACAACCATATCTCTCCTGCACCACCATCTCTGCTTTCCTACACCACCATCTCTCTCCTACACCACCATCTCTCCTCTCCTACACTGCCACCTCTCTCCTACATCACCATCTCTCCTCTCCTGCACCACCATCTCTCTCCTACACCAACATCTCTCTCCTACACCACCATGTCTCCTCTCCTACACCAACATCTCTCTCCTACGCCTCCATCTCTCCTCTCCTACAGCACCATCTCTAATCTCCTACACCACCATCTCTCCTCCCCAACACCACCATCTCTCCTCCCCTACACCACCTTCTCGCTCCGACACCATCATCTCTCTCCTACACCACCATCTCTCTCCTACACCAACATCTCTCTCCTACACCACCATCTCTCCTCCCCTACACCACCATCTCTCCCCTACACCACCATCTCTCCTCTCCTATACCACCATCTCTCTCCTAAACCACCATCTGTCCTCTCCTACACCACCATCTCTCCTTTCCTACACCACCATCTCTCTCCTACGCCACCATCTCTCCTCTCCTACACCACCATCTCTCTCCTACACCACAATCTCTCCTCTCCTACACCACCATCTCTCTCCTACACCACCATCTCTCCTTTCCTGCACCACCATCTCTCCTCTCCTACACCACGATCTCTCTCCTACACCACCATCTCTCGTTTCCTAAACGACCATCTCTCCTCTCCTGCACCACTATCTCTCCCCTACACCACCATCTCTCCTCTCCTACACCACCATCTCTCCTCACCTACACCACCATCTCTCTCATACAGCACCATCTCTCCTCTCCTGCACCACCATCTCTCCTCTCCTACACAACAATATCTCTCCTGCACCACCATCTCTGCTTTCCTACAAAACCATCTCTCTCCTACACCACCATCTCTCCTCTCCTACACTGCCACCTCTCTCCTACATCACCATCTCTCCTCTCCTACACCACCATCTCTCTCCTACACCACTATCTCTCTCCTACACCACCATGTCTCCTCTCCTACACCAACATCTCTCTCCTACACCACCATCTCTCCTCTCCTACACCACCATCTCTCTTCTCCTACACCACCATATCTCCTCTCCTACGCCTCCATCTCTCCTCTCCTACAGCACCATCTCTAATCTCCTACACCACCATCTCTCCTCCCCAACACCACCATCTCTCCTCCCCTACACCACCTTCTCGCTCCGACACCACCAACTCTCTCCTACACCACCAACTCCCTCCTACACCAACATCTCTCTCCTACACCACCATCTCTCCTCCCCTACACCACCATCTCTCCCCTACACCACCATCTCTCCTCTCCTATACCACCATCTCTCTCCTAAATCACCATCTGTCCTCTCCTACGCCACCATCTCTCCTCTCCTACACCACCATCTCTCTCCTACGCCACCATCTCTCCTCTCCTACACCACCATCTCTCTCCTACACCACAATCTCTTCTCTCCTACACCACCATCTCTCTCCTACACCACCATCTCTCCTTTCCTGCACCACCATCTCTCCTCTCCTACACCACCATCTCTCTCCTACACCACCATCTCTCGTTTCCTAAACCACCATCTCTGCTCTCCTGCACCACCATCTCTCCCCTACACCACCATCTCTCCTCTCCTACACCACCATCTCTCCTCACCTACACCACCATCTCTCTCCTACACCACCGTCACTCCTCTCCTACACCACCATCTCTCCTCACATACACCACCATCTCTCTCCTACACCACCATCTCTCGTTTCCTAAACCACCATCTCTCCTCCCCTACTCCACCATCTCTCCCTTACACCACCATCTCTAATCTACTATACCACCATCTCTCTCCTAAACCACCATCTTTCCTCTCCTACACCACCATCTCGCCTCTCCTACACCACCATCTCTCCTCTCCTAAACCACCATCTCTCCTCTCCTACACCACCAACTCTCTCCTACACCAACATCCCTCCTCTCCTAAACCACCATCTCTCCTCCCCTACTCCACCATCTCTCCCTTACACCACCATCTCTAATCTCCTATACCACCATCTCTCTCCTAAACCACCATCTCTCCTCTCCTACACCACCATCTCGCCTCTCCTACACCACCATCTCTCCTCTCCTAAACCACCATCTCTCCTCTCCTACACCACCAATTCTCTCCTACACCACCATCTCTCCTCTCCTACACCACCATCTCTCCTCTCCTACACCACCATTTCTCTCCTACACCACCAAATCCCCTCTGCTACACCACCAACTCTCCTCTCCTAAACCTCCAGCTCTCCTAACCTAAACCACCATCTCTCCTCTCCTACAACACCAGCTCTCTCCTACACCACCATCTCTCCTCTTCTACACCACCATCTCTCACCTACACAACCATCTCTCCTCTCCTAAACCACCATCTCTCCTCTCCTACACCGCCATCTCGCCTCTCCTACACCACCATCTGTCCTCTCCTACACCACCATCTCTCCTCTCCTACACCACCATCTCTCCTCTCCTACACCACCATCTCTCCTCTCCTACACCAACATCTCTCCTCTCCTGCACCACCATCTCTCATCTCCTACACCACCATCTCTCTCCTACACCAGCATCTCTCCTCTCTTACACCACCATCTCTCTCCTACACCACCATCTCTCCTTTCCTGCACCACCATCTCTCCTCTCCTACACCACCATCTCTCTCCTACACCACCATCTCTCCTTTCCTGCACCACCATCTCTCCTCTCCTACACCACCATCTCTCTCCTACACCACCATCTCTCGATTCCTAGACCACCATCTCTCCTCTCCTGCACCACCATCTCTCCCCTACACCACCATCTTTCCTCTCCTACACCACCATCTCTCCTCACCTACACCACCATCTCTCAACTACACCACCGTCACTCCTCTCCTACATCATCATCTCTCCTCACATACAACACCATCTCTCTCCTGCACCACCATCTCTCGTTTCCTAAACCACCATCTCTCCTCCCCTACTCCACCATCTCTCCCTTACACCACCATCTCTCCTCTCCTATACCACCATCTCTCTCCTAAACCACCATCTCTCCTCTCCTACACCACCATCTCGCCTCTCCTACACCACCATCTCTCCTCTCCTAAACCACCATCTCTCCTCTCCTACACAACCATATCTCTCCTGCACCACCATCTCTGCTTTCCTACACCACCATCTCTCTCAGACACCACCATCTCTCCTCTCCTACACTGCCACCTCTCTCCTACATCACCATCTCTCCTCTCCTACACCACCATCTCTCTCCTACACCACCATCTCTCTCCTACACCACCATGTCTCTTCTCCTACACCACGATCTCTCTCCTACACCTCCGTCTCTCCTCTCCTACACCACCATCTCTCCTCACATACACCACCACATCTCTCCTACACCACCATCTCTCGTTTCCTAAACAAACATCTCTCCTCCCCTACACCACCCTCTCTCCCCTACACCACCATCTCTCCTCTCCTAAACCACCATCTCTCTCCTAAACCACCATCTCTTCTAACCTAAACTACCATCTCTCCTCTCCTACAACACCAGCTCTCTCCTACACAACCACCTCTCCTCTACTAAACCACCATCTCTCTCCTGCACCAACATCTCTCTCCTACACCACCATCTCTCTCTCCTACACCACTTTCTCTCCTCTCCTACACCACGATCTCTCCTCTCCTACACCGCCATCTCTCCTCTCCTACACCACCATCTCTCCTCTCCTGCACCACCATCTCTCATCTCCTACACCACCTTTCTCTCCGAAACCACCATCTCTCTTCTACACCACCATCTCTCCTCTCCTGCACCACCATCTCTCCTCTCCTACACAACCATATCTCTCCTGCACCACGATCTCTGCTTTCCTACACCACCATCTCTCTCCTACACCAACATCTCTCCTCTCCTACACTGCCACCTCTCTCCTACATCACCATCTCTCCTCTCCTACACCACCATCTCTCTCCTACACCACCATCTCTCTCCTACACCACCATGTCTCCTCTCCTACACCACCATCTCTCTCCTACACCACCATCTCTCCTCTCCTACACCACCATCTCTCTTCTCCTACACCACCATATCTCCTCTCCTACGCCTCCATCTCTCCTCTCCTACAGCACCATCTCTCCTCTCCTACACCACCATCTCTCCTCCCCTACACCACCATCTCTCCTCCCCTACACCACCTTCTCGCTCCTACACCACCATCTCTCTCCTACACCACCATCTCTCTCCTACACCAACATCTCTCTCCTACACCACCATCTCTCCTCCCCTACACCACCATCTCTCCCCTACACCACCATCTCTCCTCTCCTATACCACCATCTCTCTCCTAAACCAGCATCTCTCCTCTCCTACACCACCATCTCTCCTCTCCTACACCACCATCTCTCTCCTACGCCACTATCTCGCCTCTCCTACACCACCATCTCTCTCCTACACCACCATCTCTCCTCTCCTACACCACCATCTCTCTCCTACACCACCATCTCTCCTTTCCTGCACCACCATCTCTCCTCTCCTACACCACCATCTCTCTCCTACACCACCATCTCTCGTTTCCTAAATGACCATCTCTCCTCTCCTGCACCACCATCTCTCCCCTACACCACCATCTCTCCTCTCCTACACCACCATCTCTCCTCACATACACCACCATCTCTCTCCTACACCACCGTCACTACTCTCCTACACCACCATCTCTCCTCACATACACCACCATCTCTCTCCTACACCACCATCTCTCGTTTCACAAACCACCATCTCTCCTCCCCTACTCCACCATCTCTCCCTTACACCACCATCTCTCCTCTCCTATACCACCATCTCTCTCCTAAACCACCATCTCTCCTCTCCTAGACCACCATCTCGCCTCTCCTACACCACCATCTCTCCTCTCCTAAACCACCATCTCTCCTCTCCTACACCACCAACTCTCTCCTACACCACCATCTCTCCTCTCCTGCACCACCATCTCTCCTCTCCTACACCACCATCTCTCCTCTCCTACACCACCATCTCTCCTCTCCTACACCACCATCTCTCCTCTCCTACACCACCATCTCTCCTCTCCTACACCGCCATCTCTCCTCTCCTACACCTCCTTCTCCTCTCCTACACCACCATCTCTCCTCTCCTACACTACCATCACTAATCCCCTACACCACCGTCTCCTCTCCTAAACCACCATATCTCCTCTCCTACACCACCATCTCTCCTCTCCTACGCCACCACCTCTCTCCTACACCACCCCGTCTCCTCTCCTACACCACCATCTCTCTCCTACACCACCAAATCCCCTCTGCTACACCACCAACTCTCCTCTCCTAAACCTCCATCTCTCCTAACCTAAACCACCATCTCTCCTCTCCTACAACACCAGCTCTCTCCTACACCACCATCTCTCCTCTCCTGCACCACCATCTCTCCTCTCCTACACAACCATGTCTCTCCTGCACCACCCTCTATGCTTTTCTACACCACCATCTCTCTCCTACACCACCATCTCTCCTCTCCTACACCACCATCTCTCCTCTCCTACACTACCACCTCTCTCCTACATCACCATCTCTCCTCTCCTACACCACCATCTCGCTCCTACACAACCATCTCTCTCCTACGCCAGCATCACTCCTCTCCTACACCACCATCTCTCTCCTACACCACCGTCTCTCCTCTCCTACACCACCATCTCTCCTCTCCTACACCACCATCTCTCCTCTCCTACACCACCAACTCTCCTCTCCTACACCACCATCTCTCTCCTACACCACCATCTCTCTTTTCCTACACCACCATCTCTCCTCCCCTACTACACGATATCTCTCCAAGACCACCATCTCTCCTCTCCTACACCACCATCTCTCTCCTACGCCACCATCTCTCCTCTCTGACACCACCATCTCTCTCCTACACCACCATCTCTCCTCTCGATCACCACCGTCTCTCTCCTACACCACCATCTCTCGTTTCCTACACCTCAATCTCTCCTCTCCTACACCACCACCTCTCCCCTACACCACCATCTCTCCTCTCCTACACCACCATCTCTCCTCACCTACACCACAATCTCTCTCCTACACCTCCGTCTTTCCTCTCCTACACCACCATCTCTCCTCACATACACCACAATCTCTCTCCTACACCTCCGTCTCTCCTCTCCTACACCACCATCTCTCCTCACATACACCACCATCTCTCTCCTACACCACCATCTCTCGTTTCCTAAACCACCATCTCTCCTCCCCTACACCACCCTCTCTGCCCTGCACCACCATCTATCCTCTCCTATACCACCATCTCTCTCCTAAACCACCATCTCTCCTAACCTAAACTACCATCTCTCCTCTCCTACAACACCAGCTCTCTCCTACACCACCATCTCTCCTCTCCTACACCACCATCTCTCTCCTGCACCAACATCTCTCTCCTACACCACCATCTCTCTCTCCTACACCACCATCTCTCCTCACCTACACCACGATCTCTCCTCTCCTACACCGCCATCTCTCCTCTCCTACACCACCATCCCTCCTCTCCTACACCACCATCTCTCATCTCCTACACCACCTTTCTCTCCGAAACCACCATCTCTCTCTTACACCACCATCTCTCCTCTCCTGCACCACCATCTCTGCTTTCCTACACCACCATCTCTCTCCTACACCACCATCTCTCCTCTCCTACACTGCCACCTCTCTCCTACATCACCATCTCTCCTCTCCTACACCACCATCTCTCTCCTACACCACCATCTCTCTCCTACACCACCATGTCTCCTCTCCTACACCACCATCTCTCTCCTACACCTCTGTCTCTCCTCTCCTACACCACCATCTCTCCTCACATACACCACCATCTCTCTCCTACACCACCATCTCTCGTTTCCTAAACCACCATCTCTCCTCCCCTACACCACCCTCTCTACCCTACACCACCATCTCTCCTCTCCTATACCACCATCTCTCTCCTAAACCACCATCTCTCCATCCTAAACTACCATCTCTCCTCTCCTACAACACCAGCTCTCTCCTACACCACCATCTCTCCTCTCCTACACCACCATCTCTCTCCTGCACCAACATCTCTCTCCTACACCACCATCTCTCTCTCCTACACCACCATCTCTCCTCTCCTACACCACGATCTCTCCTCTCCTACACCGCCATCTCTCCTCTCCTACACCACCATCTCTCCTCTCCTACACCACCATCTCTCATCTCCTACACCACCTTTCTCTCCGAAACCACCATCTCTCTTCTACACCACCATCTCTCCTCTCCTGCACCACCATCTCTCCTCTCCTACACAACCATATCTCTCCTGCACCACCATCTCTGCTTTCCTACACCACCATCTCTCTCCTACACCACCATCTCTCCTCTCCTACACTGCCACCTCTCTCCTACATCTCCATCTCTCCTCTCCTACACCACCATCTCTCTCCTACACCACCATCTCTCTCCTACACCACCATGTCTCCTCTCCTACACCACCATCTCTCTCCTACTCCTCCGTCTCTCCTCTCCTACACCACCATCTCTCCTCACATACACCACATCTCTCCTACACCACCATCTCTCATTTCCTAAACCACCATCTCTCCTCCCCTACACCACCCTCTCTCCCCTACACCACCATCTCTCCTCTCCTATACCACCATCTCTCTCCTAAACCACCATCTCTCCTAACCTAAACTACCATCTCTCCTCTCCTACAACACCAGCTCTCTCCTACACCACCATCTCTCCTCTCCTACACCACCAACTCTCTCCTGCACCAACATCTCTCTCCTACACCACCATCTCTCTCTCCTACACCACCATCTCTCCTCTCCTACACCACGATCTCTCCTCACCTACACCACCATCTCTCCTCTCCTACACCACCATGTCTCCTCTCCTACACCACCATCTCTCATCTCCTACACCACCTTTCTCTCCGAAACCATCATCTCTCTTCTACACCACCATCTCTCCTCTCCTGCACCACCATCTCTCCTCTCCTACACTGCCACCTCTCTCCTACATCACCATCTCTCCTCTCCTACACCACCATCTCTCTCCTACACCACCATCTCTCTCCTACACCACCATGTCTCCTCTCCTACACCACCATCTCTCTCTTACACCACCATCTCTCCTCTCCTACACCACCATCTCTCTTCTCCTACACCACCATCTCTCCTCTCCTACGCCACCATCTCTCCTCTCCTACAGCACCATCTCTCCTGTCCTACACCACCATCTCTCCTCCCCTACACCACCATCTCTCCTCCCCTACACCACCTTCTCGCTCCTACACCACCATCTCTCTCCTACACCACCATCTCTCCTCTCCTACACCACCATCTCTCTCCAACACCACCATCTCTCTCCTACACCACCATCTCTCCTCTCCTACACCACCATATCTCTCCTACACCACCATCTCTCCTCTCCTACGCCACCATCTCTCCTCTCCTACACCACCATCTTTCCTCTCCTACACCACCATCTCTCCTCTCCTACACCACCATCTCTCCTCTCCTACACCACCATCTCTCCTCTCCTACACCACCATCTCTCTCCTACACCACCATCTCTCTCCTACACCACCATCTCTCCTCTCCTACACCACCATCTCTCCTTTCCTTATGCTTCTCAGGTTCAAATTGTTTTTCATGATCTTCTGGCGAAGTGCTTTGGGGAAATTTAAATTGCTTAAAGCGCTATTTACATGCATGTTGTTGTGGTTGTTACTTTGTTTCCATCTCCGATTTCCCCGTTTGCCAATGAAGCCATGTGACAGTTCATTCTGTTTTTGTCACTGAGTGCATGTACATATAGATACATGTATTCCTGTGAGCTTGCATCTGTCTGCTCCGTTTGTGTTGTGTCCAGATTTGGCTGTATGCCGCTGCCTGCACTTGGTGGATGCTGCAGCCCTTTATATGTTGACCCTTTGCCTCCCAACCACAACCTGCCCCCTGAGTCCAGACTCCCCTGAGCTGGAATTCGCGAACCAACCCACTCCCTCATTCTTAAAATGCTACTGTGACGCTAACGTCCCCTTTGGGGAAATCAGGCAAACCGAAGAGTCAAGCTCAGTCTTCTCCGCAGTCAGCAGATGAGTCTGCAGAATGCTGCAGCTTGAAAAACACAGCTGCAGAGAGGCCAGACAGAGCAAGCCTTCCAGACCTCGGCTTCAGAGTGAGTGCCTGAAAGCCAGCTCCCCCACCACCGACAGTGCAGCACTCCCGCAGTACCGACCCTCCGACAGTGCAGCACTCCCTCAATACCGACCCTCCGACAGTGCAGCACTCCCTCAGTACCGACCCTCCAACAGTGCAGCACTCCCTCAGTACCGACCCTCCAACAGTGCAGCACTCCCGCAGTACTGACCCTCCGACAGTGCAGCACTCCCTCAGTACCGACCCTCCAACAGTGCAGCCCTCCCTCAGTACCGACCCTCCAACAGTGCAGCACTCCCTCAGTACTGACCCTCTGACAGTGCAGCACTCCCTCAGTACTGAGCCTCCAACAGTGCAGCACTCCCTCCATACTGACCCTCTGACAGAGCAGCACTCCCTCAGTACTGACCCTCCGACAGAGCAGCACTCCCTCAGTACTGACCCTCTGACAGTGCAGCACTCCCTCAGTACTGAGCCTCCAACAGTGCAGCACTCCCTCCATACTGACCCTCCAACAGAGCAGCACTCCCTCAGTACTGACCCTCTGACAGTGCAGCACTCCCTCATAACTGACCCTCCGACAGAGCAGCACTCCCTCAGTACTGACCCTCTGACAGTGCAGCACTCCCTCATAACTGACCCTCCGACAGAGAAGCACTCCCTCAGTACTGACCCTCCGACAGTGCAGCACTCCCTCAGAACTGACCCTCCGACAGTGCAGCACTCCCTCAGTACTGACCCTCCAACAGTGCAGCACTCCCTCAGAACTGACCCTCCAACAGTGCAGCACTCCCTCAGTACTGACCCTCCAACAGTGCAGTAATTCCTCAGTACTGACCCTCCGACAGTGCAGCAATCCCTCAGTACTGACCCTCCGACAGTACAGAACTCCCTTTGTCCTTACACTGGGGGTAGTGTCGAACAGGATTGTGAGGCTCCAGTCTCTGGAATGCAGTCTTGAACCCTGACCTGCTGACTCAGAAGTGAACGGAGATGGTGCACACATACAGACCCAGATCACAGTTTGCAGAGCTCGGGTGTTAAAAGATTTGTTGCCTGCAATGCCTCTCAGCTGATGTCAGCTCTGCTTGTGGTCAATGTTATTTTCATGCTCTCAGTGAGTTGTCATTTCAGGCCACCCAGTAACCATTTAAGAACACAAGACTTAGGAGCAGGAAGAGGCCATGCAATCCTTCAAGCTGCTCTGCTGTTCAATAAGATCATGGTTGATCTGATTGTGGCCTTTAACGCCACCTTCCTGTCTGCACCCCCACCCCCCACCACCCCGCACCCCACCCCACCATAACCCTTTACTCGCTTGTCAATCAAAAATCTGTCCAACTCAGCCTTGAGTATATTCAATGACCCAGCCCCCACCGGTCCCTGAGGAAGAGAATCCCCAAGGCTTTCGTTCCTCTGCGAGAAGAAATTCCTCCTCTTCTCCTACTTAAGTGTGAGATCCCTTCTTCTGAAACTGTGCTTCTGGTTCTAGGATCCCCCATGAGGGGAAACACCCTCTCAGCACCCACCCTGTCAAGCACCAACCCCCCCCGACCTCAGAATCTGCTCTGTCGCAGTAAGATCAGCCCTCATTCTTCTAAACTCCAATGGGTACAGGCCCAGCCTGCTCAACCTTTCTTCCTAAGACATACGTTCAAGGTGAGGGGCAGGAGGTTTAAGGGGGATGTGAGGAAAACCTTTTTTCACCCAGAGTTTGGTGATGGTCTGGAATGCGCTGCCTGGGAGGGTGGTGGAGGCAGGTTGCCTCACATCCTTTAAAAAGTACCTGGATGAGCACTTGGCATGTCATAACATTCAAGGTTATGGGCCAAGTGCTGGTAAATGGGATTAGGTAGGTAGATCAGGTGTTTCTCACGTGTTGGTGCAGACTTGATGGGCCGAAGGGCCTCTTCTGAACTGTGTGATCCTGTGGTTCTGAAACCCCTTCATCCCAGGAATCGGCAGAGTGAATCTTCCCTGAACTGCCCCTCATGCAATTATATCCTTTCTTAAGTAAGGAGACCAAAACTCTACTCCAAATTCCAGGTGTGGTCTCATTAAGGCCCTGTACAACTGTAGCAAGACTTCCCTGCTTTTATAGTCAATGGCCCTTGCAATAAACATCATTAGTCCAACTGCATTGAGGGAATAATCCACACCCGTCCCCAGCAGTACACAGAAACATCCAGGAAGTTCGGCAAAGCAATTGTGCACAAAAGCCAATCATTCAATTGTAAATTCCAAATTGATTGGTGCTGGTTCTGAACAGTGTCTTTCCCAGTGACGGCATGTTGTGTCCTTAACTTTACATGTGGGCTGAGCAGCTTTGGAAATCTGTGGAACTGTCTATTATTTATTCAAAATGGACACGAATGAACAACTAAGATGGCTGCCAAGGGGCTCAGGTGACCTTTGCTTATTCAGCACAGACTATCAAGCTTCCGGAATGTTTAGAACTAACTAATCGTGGGTGGGGGCCTCCACCCCAAGGAATGGACATACCGAGGTGAATGTTATCTATAGAATTCACCTCCTGCTGTTGCTTACTCAAAAGACAGGGTCAATGGACTCCTAAGCTCTATGTCTCCAGGTTTGCAGCTCAACAAAGGAAAGCTGATGAAACCAGTTATCTACCAGTTAGGTGTGAACAATGACCATCTACCTCCTATTGTATTTCAATGGCCTTTTAACTTTAAGCCATTCTATCTGGACAATGGCTATTGACCATGTGACAGAAACTGGCTTCTGATACTAACATCCCTTATTATCCCCAAGACCCTGAAGAGACGTTAGCAGGCCACAGAAAAACACCAACAAGGCAACAGCTGTGGAGAAAAGCAGTGCCAGCTTTGCCTTTCAAGAACCATTATTCGTCAGCCAGTCTGAGAACCAGACTCTGAAAGTAGTTGCAAGTCACCAAGCAGCCAAAGTATTTAACCTGTTCCAGTTTCGACGATGATCCGAGAAACAACCTCCTAGATATTCGACTACAATTAACCTCACAACCTGCTGTGAACCATTCATTTTACAAGGCCCTCGCTTCAACTTTAAATATCCAATCCATTCAGGCCTGTCACATGAGGGAATGAAAATCCTAAATCAGAGACTGAATTAACTCTAATCTATAAAAATATGCGACCTTTATCTAAATTTTGTGTGTGCACACGTGCATTTGTGTATCTGTGCATATGTGCATGAGGCTGGGTGTACGATATAGTGTTAATTTGGCGTAAGTGCATGAGAACAAATAAAGTTTGTTTTAAACTCATGAGGACTTGCTGCTGTATTAATTGAATGGAATACACGCTCAAAGTGTAAAAACAGGGCAAACCACTTTCCATAAAAAACATGCTGCATACAGCCATTAAGAAGGCAAATAAATTCTGTGTGTGGCAACAGTAGGCAAATTTCACGCCACACTCTGTCTCTCTCTCTGAACCCCTCTCTCTCTCCCTCTCTTGTGAAAATGGACAGAATTTCAGTACTGAGGGAGTGCTGCACTGTCAGTGGTCCAGTGCTCAGGGAGTGCTGCATTGCCTAAGGTTCAGTGCTGAGGGAGTGCTGCATTGTCGGAGCATCAATGCTGAGGGAGTGCAGCACTGTTGGAGGGTCAGTACTGAGGGGGTGCTGCACTATCAGAGGATCAGTACTGAGGGAGCACTGCATTGTTGGAGGGTCAGATCTGCAGGTGTGCTGTTCTGTCAAACGGTCAGTAATGCGGGAGTGCTGCACTGTCAGAGGATCAGTACCAAGGGAATGCTGCACTGTCAGAGGATCAGTGCCGAGGGAGTGCTGCACAGTCGGAGAGTCAGTACCGAGGGAGTGCTGCACTGTCAGAGGGTCAGTACCGAGAGAGTGCTGCACTGTCGAAGGGTCAATACCGAGGGAGCGCTGCACTGTTAGAAAGTCAGTACTGGCAGAGTGCTGTACTGTCGAAGAGTCAGTACTGAGGGAGTGCTGTATTGTCAAAGGGTCAGTACTGAGGGAGTGCTGCACTGTTGGAGGCTCAGTACTGAGGGAATGCTGCACTGTCAGAGGGTCAATACCGAGGGAGCGCTGCAACTGTTAGAAAGTCAGTACTGAGGGAGTGCTGTACTGTCGAAGGGTCAGTACTGAAGGAGTGCTGTATTGTCAAAGGGTCAGTACTGAGGGAGTGCTGCACTGTCAGACGGTCAGTACTGAGGGAGTGCTGCACTGTTGAAGGGTCAGTACTGAAGGAGTGCCACACCGTTGAAGGGTTAGTACTGTGGGAGCGCTGCTCTGTCGGTGGGTCAATACTGAGGCAGTGCTGCACTGTCGGAGGTGCTGTCTTTCAGATGAGACGTTAAACCAAGGCCCAGTCTGCCGTCTCAGGTGGTGGGGGGGTGGGGGGTGCAGTTCTGCGGAGGCCAATATTTCTCCCTTCAGGCCAACATCACTAAAAAAAAAACTCATGATCTGGGCCAGTATCACATTGCGTTTAGTGGGATCTTGCTGTGTGTAAATTGGTCGCTGCTTTTCCTGCATTACACCAGTGAGCGCACTTCAAAAGAAAAAGTATTCCATTTGCTCTGAAGTGGCTTCTGATGCCCTGAGGTGGCGAGAGGCATCCGTTTACCAACGAATCCAACTGATCGACTACTTGTTAACAAGGTACGAAGGCTGTGCTCTGTATCGTCCCCATGTTCAGCTGCTCGGACTGGAAACTCCTTCCTAACATGATGTTTGACCAGCTGTTGTATACGTTACCTGCTAGCACTGTGACCACTCCGTTGCCAATGCTTGTCTATGTTATATTCCATATTAACCTCTGTTGTTTTATAATCCCATTTCTTCAACACTGTCCTTGCACATGGTGTATATTGTGCTGCATATTGTATATTGTACTGTATAGCGTCAGTGAACATTTTATGACTCACTATATGATGCAGGACTCACATCTCAACTGTGAAAATCACCAAACAGAGAAACACACAAGACAGTTACATCCCTTTATTCACCTGATCATCCATCGATACAGAAACCGTTCATCCAAATTGGCTTATGTCACCATAATCGTCATCTTACCTCTGCTTATAGGGTCATTACAGCATAGGAGGAGGAGGCTGCTCGGCCCATTGGGTGCGTGATGTCTCTCTGTCGAGTCAGTCCCATTCCCCCAACTCCATCCCCGCTTCCCCGCGAGTGTATTTCGCTCAAGTGTCTGTCCGATTTCCCTTGTTGAAATGTGTCATCATCTCCACGTCGACCGCCCTCGAGTCCTGGGCTGACAAGTGGCAAGTAACATTCACTCCACACAAGCACCAGACAATGACCATCTCCAACAAGACAGAATCTAACCATCACCCCTTGACATTCAATGGCATTACCATCACTGAATCCCCCACTATCAACGTCCTGGGGGTCACAATTAACCAGAAACTGAACTGGACCAGCCATATAAATACTGTGGCTACAAGAGCAGGTCAGAGGCTGGGAATCCTGCGGTGAGTAACTCACCTCCTGACTCCCCAAAGCCTGTCCACCATCTACAAGGCACAAGTCAGGAGTGTGATGGAATACTCCCCACTTGCCTGGATGAGTGCAGCTCCCACAACACTCGAGAAGCTCGACACAGTCCAGAACAAAGCAGCCCCGCTTGATTGGCATCACATCCACAAACATTCACTCCCTCCACCACCGACGCACAGTAGCAGCAGTGTGTGTACCATCTACAAGATGCACTGCAGGAACTCACCAAGGCTCCTTAGACAGCACCTTCCAAACTCATGACCACTACCATCTAGAAGGACAAGGGCAGCAGATACATGGGGACACCACCACCTGGAAGTTCCCCTCCAAGTCACTCAACATCCTGACTTGGAAATATATCGGCCGTTCCTTCACTGTCGCTGGGTCAGAATCCTGGAACTCCCTCCCTAACAGCGCTGTGGGTGTACCTACACCACATGGACTGCAGCGGGTCAAGAAGGCAGCTCACCACCACCTTCTCAAGGGGCAATTAGGGATGGGCAATAAATGCTGGGCCCAGCCAGCGAAACCCACATCCCGTGAATAAATAAAAGGACCTCCTCCAGCCACTACAACCCTCCCTATCTCTGTAGCCTCCTCCAGCACCTACAAGGCTCTCTATCTCTGTAACCACCTCCAGCCCCTACAACCTTCCCTATCTCTGTAACCTCCTCCAGCCTCTACAACACTCCCTATCTCTGTAACCTTCTCCAGCCCCGACAACCCTCTCTATCTCTGCAGCATCCTCCAGACCCTACAACCCTCCCTATCTATGTAACCTCCTCCAGCACCTACAACCCTCCCTATCTCTGTAACCTCCTCCAGCCCCTACAACCCTCCCTACCTCTGTAACCTCCTCCAGACCTTCCAACCTCCCTATCTCTGTAACCTCCTCCAGCACCTACAACGCTCTCTATCTCTGTAACCTCCTCCAGCCCCTACAACCCTCCCTATCCTTGTAACCTCCTCCAGCCCCTATAACCCTCCCTATCTCTGTAACCTCCTCCAGCCCCTACAACCCTCCCTATCTCTGTAGCCTCCTCCAGCCCCTACAACCCTCCCTATCTCTGTAACTTCCTCCAGCCCCTACAATCCTCCCTATCCCTGTAACCTCCTCCCGCCCCTACAACCCTCCCTATCTCTGTAACCTCCTCCAGCCCCTACAACCCTCCCTATCTCTGCAGCATCCTCCAGCCCCTACATCACAGGGGATGAGGGGGTTGCCGGCAGAGGGGGTCATAGTTCTGAGCCTGAGGATGTGACATGCGGCCTCCCTTCCCCCAGCTGTTCTGTGGAGAGGTGCAGGCCCCACGGCTCCCGAGAGACTGACCCATGACCTTCCAGTCCGTCACAGGTTAGGGTCTCAGGGACCACGGGACCCACTGACCTTGTGGGCTCGGCGCAGCCCCGAAAGGGTTAACTCCTCAGCGTCGTGGGCTGTCGGGTAGTGGAAGGGGTAAGGTGCAGGGGTCAAACGTTCAGTTTGCCACCCAGTTACCTGGTGACAGGCTCTGACCTCCATGGGGAGCGGCTGCCCTCTCGGTGATCCACACTGCTTCCTGGTCTGCAGCACCTCCACTTGAAAATGTCTCTTCCTGGTCTTCAAATACCACCTCACCCACGCCCTCTGTAACCTCCCCCAATCCCTACAACCCTCCCTACCTCTGTAACCTCCTACAACCCCTACAACCCTCCCTATCTCTGTAACCTCCTACAACCCCTACACCCCTCCCTATCTCTGTAACCTCCTCCAGCCCCTACAACCCTCTCTATCGCTGTAACCTCCTACAACCCCTACAACCCTCCCCTATCTCTGTAACCTCCTCCAGCCCCTAAAACCCTCTCTATCTCTGTAACCTCCTCCAGCCCCTATAACCCTCCTTATCACTGTAACATCCTCCAGCACCTACAACCCTCCCCTATCTCTGTAACCTCCTCCAGCCCCTAAAACCCTCTCTATCTCTGTAACCTCCTCCAGCTCCTACAACCCTCCTTATCACTGTAACATCCTCCAGCCCCTACACCCCTCCCGATCTCTATAACCTCCACCAACCCCTACAACCCTCCCTATCTCTGTAACCTCCTCCAGTCCTACAGCCCTCCCTATCTCTGTAACCTCCTCCAGCCCCTACAACCCTCTCTATCACTGTAACATCCTCCAGCCCCTACACCCCTCCCCATCTCTGTAACCTCCACCAACGCCTACAACCCTCCCTACCTCTGTAACCTCCTCCAGCACCTACACCCCTCCCTATTTCTGTAACCTCCTCCAGCCCCTACAACCCTCCTTATCACTGTAACATCCACCAGCCCCTACAACCCTCCCCTATCTCTGTAAACTCCTCCTGCCCCTAAAACCCTCTTTATCTCTGTAACCTCCTCCAGCCCCTACAACCCTCCTTATCACTGTAACATCCTCCAGCCCCTACACCCCTCCCGATCTCTGTAACCTCCACCAACCCCTACAACCCTCCCTATCTCTGTAACCTCCTCCAGTCCTACAGCCCTCCCTATCTCTGTAACCTCCTCCAGCCCCTACAACCCTCCCTATCACTGTAACATCCTCCAGCCCCTACACCCCTCCCCATCTCTGTAACCTCCACCAACCCCTACAACCCTCCCTACCTCTGTAACCTCCTCCAGCCCCTACACCCCTCCCTATTTCTGTAACCTCCTCCAGCCCCTACAACCCTCCCCTATCTCTGTAACCTCCTCCAGGCCCTAAAACCCTCTCTAGCTCTGTAACCTCCTCCAGTCCCTACAACCCTCCCTATCTCTGTAACCTCCTCCAGCCCCTACAACCGTCTCTATCTCTGTAACCTCCTCCAGCCCCTACAACCCTCCCCTATCTCTGTAACCTCCTCCAGCCCCTACAACCCTCACTACCTCTGTAACCTCCTCCAGCCCCTACACCCCTCCCTATCTCTGTAACCTCTCCCAGCTCCTACAACCCTCCCTACCTCTGTAACCTCCTCCAGCCCCTACAACCCTCCCTATCTCTGTAACCTCCACCAACCCCTACAATGCTCCCTATCTCTGTAACCTCCTCCAGCCCCTACAGCCCTCCCTACCTCTGTAACCTCCTCCAGCCCCTACAACCCTCCCTATCACTGTAACATCCTCCAGCCCCTACACACCTCCCCATCTCTGTAACCTCCACCAACCCCTACAACCCTCCCTATCTCTGTAACCTCCTCCAGTCCTACAGCCCTCCCTATCTCTGTAACCTCCTCCAGTCCCTACAACCCTCCCTATCTCTGTAACTTCCTCCAGCCCCTACAACCCTCCCTATCCCTGTAACCTCCTCCAGCCCCTACAACCCTCCCTATCCCTGTAACCTCCTCCAGCCCCTACAATCCTCCCTATCTCTGTAACCTCCTCCAGCCCCTACAACCATCCCTATCTCTGTAACCTCCTCCAGCCCCTACAACCCTCCCTATCTCTGTAACTTCCTCCAGCCCCTACAACCCTCCCTATCTCTGTAACTTCCTCCAGCCCCTACAACCCTCCCTATCCCTGTAACCTCCTCCAGCCCCTACAACCCTCCCTATCCCTGTAACCTCCTCCAGCCCCTACAACCCTCCCTATCTCTGTAACCTCCTCCAGCCCCTACAACCATCCCTATCTCTGTAACCTCCTCCAGCCCCTACAACCCTCCCTGTCTCTGTAACTTCCTCCAGCCCCTACAACCCTCGCTATCCCTGTAACCTTCTCCAGCCCCTACAACCCTCCCTATCTCTGTAACCTCCTCCAGCCCCTACAACCCTCCGAGATCTCTGCGCTCCTCCAATTGAACATCCTCTTGAACATCCCCCGATTTCCATTGCTCCACCATTGGCGGCCGTGCCTTCAGCTGCCTGGGGGCCCTGAGCGCTGGAATTCCATCCTCAAACCTTGCCGGCTCTCTCTCTCACTCTCTCTCCTTCCTCCTTTAAGGTGCTCCTTGAAAACGAACCACTGTGTCAGAGGTTTTTTTCATCTGTCCTCATATCTCCTTACCTGGCTGGTTGTCATTTGTTGTATTCCGTTTCAGGAGCCATTTAAATGAAATCGGCAAAAATCATTCCTCCAAATACACCCAATGACCACCCTCCATCTGCTCGACAGATCAGGGATCTGGGCCATGGGAACAATCTGATTAAATCTAGTCAGTCATAATAGAGAAAAGCAGCCCCTGTGTATGTTATAGAGAAGAGGAGTCACGGTGTATATTACAGAGAATAACAGCCCCTATGTATATTATAGAGAATAACATTCCCTGTGTATATTATAGAGAATAACAGACCCTGTGTATGTTATAGAGAATAGGAGTCACGGTGTATATTACAGAGAATAACAGCCCCTATGTATATTACAGAGAATAACATTCCCTGTGTATATTATAGAGAATAACAAACCCTGTGTATATTATAGAGAATAACAGCCGCTCTGTATATTATAGAGAATAGCAGTCCCTGTGTATATTACAGAGAACAGCAGCCCCTGTGTACATTATACAGAATAGCAGCCCATGTGGATATTATAGAGAATAGCTGTCCCTCTTTATATTATAGAGAATAGCAGACACTGTGTATATTATACAGAAGAGCAGAGCGTGAGTACAATATAGAGAATAGCAGCCCCTCTGTATATAATAGAGAATAGCAGTCCCTCTAAAGATAATAGAGAACAGCAGCCGCTGTGTATATTATTGAGAATAGCAGTCCCGGTGTATATTATAGAGAATAGCCGTCCCTGTGTATATTATAGAGAACAGCAGCCCCTGTGTGCATTATACAGAATAGCAGCCCATGTGTATATTATAGAGAATAGGTGTCCCTCTGTATATTATAGAGAATAGCAGCCCCTGTGTATATTATAGAGAATAGCAGCCCCTGCGCATATTATAGAGAATAGCAGCCCCTGTGTATATTATAAAGAATAGCCATCCCTGTGCATGTTATAGAGAATAGCCCTCCCCGTGTATATTATAGAGAATAGCAGTCCCTGTGTATATTATAGACAAAAGCAGACCTTGTGTACATTATAGAGAATAGCAGCCCTTGTGTATATTATAGGGAATAGCCGTCCCCGTGCATATTATCGACAATAACAGTCCTTGTGTATATGATAGAGAATAGCAGCCCCTGTGTGTATTATAGGGAATAGCAGTCCATGTGTATATTATATAGAATAGCAGCCCCTGTGTGTATTATAGAGAATAGCATTCCCTGTGGACATTATAAAGAACAGCAGCCCCTGTGTATATTATAGAGAATAGCATCCCATGTGTGTCTTAAAGAGAATAGCAGCCCCTGTGTATATTATAGAGAATAGCCGCCCATGTGTGTCTTACAGAGAATAGCAGCCTCTGTGTATATTGTAGGGACTAGTAGCCCATGTGTTTATTATAGAGAATAGCAGCCCCTGTGTACATTATAAAGAACAGCAGACCCTGTGTGTATTATATAGAATAGCAGCCCCTGTGTGTATTATAGAGAATAGCATTCCCTGTGGACATTATAAAGAACAGCAGCCCCTGTGTATATTATAGAGAATAGCATCCCATGTGTGTCTTAAAGAGAATAGCAGCCCCTGTGTATATTATAGAGAATAGCCGCCCATGTGTGTCTTAAAGAGAATAGCAGCCTCTGTGTATATTGTAGGGACTAGTAGCCCATGTGTTTATTATAGAGAATAGCAGCCCATGTGTACATGATAAAGAACAGCAGACCCTGTGTGTATTATATAGAATAGCAGCCCCTGTGTGTATTATAGAGAATAGCATTCCCTGTGGACATTATAAAGAACAGCAGCCCCTGTGTATATTATAGAGAATAGCATCCCATATGTGTCTTAAAGAGAATAGCAGCCCCTGTGTATACTATAGAGAATAGCAGCCCCTGTGTATATTATAGAGAATAGCAGCCCCTGTGTATATTATAGAGAATAGCCGCCCATGTGTGTCTTAAAGAGAATAGCAGCCCCTGTGTATATTGTAGGGATTAGTAGCCCATGTGTTTATTATAGAGAATAGCAGCCCCTGTGTACATTATAAAGAACAGCAGACCCTGTGTGTATTATAGAGAATAGCAGACCTTGTGTACATTATAGAGAATAGCAGCTCCTGTGTAGATTATAGAAAATAGCCCTCCACGTGTATATTATAGAGAATAGCACTCCCTGTGTATATTTTAGAGAATAGCCGTCCCTGAATATATTACAGAGAACAGCAGTCCCTATGTGTATTACAGAGAAAAGCAGCCCATGTGTATATTATAGAGAATAGCCGTCCCTGTGTATATTATAGAGAATAGCCGACCCTGTGTATATTATAGAGAACAGCAGCCCCTGTGTGTATTATACAGAACAGCAGCCCATGTGTATATTATAGAGAATAGCCGTCCCTGTGTATATTATAGAGAACAGCAGCCCCTGTGTGTATTATACAGAACAGCAGCCCATGTGTATATTATAGAGAATAGGCGTCCCTCTGCATATTATAGAGAATAACAGTTCTTGTGAATATTGTAGAGAATAGCCATCCCTGTGTACATTTTACACAATAGCAGTCCCTGTGTATATTATAGAGAATACAAGTCCCTGTGTATATTATAGAGAATCGCAGCCCCTGCGTATATTATAGAGAATCGCAGCCCCTGCGTATACTACAGACAATAGCAGCCCCTGTGAATATTATAGAGAATAGAACCCCCTGTGTATGTTATAGGGAATAGCCATCCCTGTGTATGTTATAGAGTATAGCAGCCCCTGTGTATATTATAAAGAATAGCCGTCCCTGTGCATGTTATAGAGAATCGCCCTCCCCGTGTATATTATAGAGAAAAGCAGTCCCTGTGTATATTATAGACAAAAGCAGCCCTTGTGTACATTATAGAGAATAGCAGCCCTTGTGTATGCTATAGGGAATAGCCGTCCCCGTGTATATTATCGACAATAACAGTCCTTGTGTATATGATAGAGAATAGCAGCCCCTGTGTGTATTATAGAGAATAGCAGTCCCTGTGTGTATTATAGAAAATAGTCGTCCCCGTGAATATTATAGAGAATAACAGTCCTTGTGTACATTATAGAGAATAGCCATCCCTGTGTATATTATTGAGAATAGCAGACACTGTGTATACTATAGGGAATAGCAGTCCATGTGTATAATATAAAGAATAGCAGCCCCTGTGTGTATTATAGAGAATAGCAGACCCTGTGTACATTATAAAGAACAGCAGCCCCTGTGTATATTATAGAGAATAGCAGCCCCTGTGTATATTATAGAGAATAGCAGCCCATGTGTGTATTATAGAGAATAGCAGACCCTGTGTACATAAAAAAAACAGCAGCCCCTGTGTATATTATAGAGAATAGCAGCCCATGTGTGTATTATAGAGAATAGCAGCCCATGTGTGTATTATAGAGAATAGCAGCCGCTATGTATATTGCAGGGACTAGCAGCCCATGTGTGTATTATAGAGAATAGCAGCCCATGTGTACATTATGAAGAACAGCAGTCCCTGTGTGTATTATAGAGAATAGGCGTCCCTCTGTATATTATAGAGAATAACAGTTCTTGTGAAATTCGTAGAGAATAGCCCTCCCTGTGTACAATTTACAGAATAGCAGCCCCTGTGTATATTATAGGGAATAGCCATCCCTGTTTATATTAAAGAGAATAGCAGCCCCTGTGTATATTATAGAGAACAGAAGCCCCTCTGTGTATTATAGAGAATAGCAGCCCCTCTGTATGTTATAGAGAACAGCAGTCTCTGTGTATATTATAGAGAACAGAAGCCCCTCTGTATATTATAGAGAATAGCACCCCCTGTGTATATAATAGAGAATAGCAGCCCCTGTGTATATTATAGAGAACAGAAGCCCCTCTGTATATTATAGAGAATAGCAGCCCCTGTGTATATTATAGAGAACAACAGCCCATGTGTATATTCCAGAGAACAGCAGCCCCTGTGTGGATAATAGGGAATAGCAGTCCATGTGTGTATTATAGAGAATAGCAGCCCCTGTGTGTATTATAGAAAATAGCAGCCGATATGTGTATTATACAGAATAGCAGCCCCTGTGTGATTTATAGAGAATAGCAGTCCCTGTGTACATTATAAAGAACAGCAGGCCCGGTGTATATTATATAGAATAGCCATCCCTGTGTATATTATAGAGAATAGCCATCCCTGTGTATACTTTAGAGAATAGCCCTACCCGTCTATATTATAGAGAATAGCAGCCCCTGTGTATATTATAGAGAATAGCAGCGCCTGTGTATATTATAGGGAAAAGCAGCCCATGTGTGTATTATACAGAATAGCAGCCCGTGTGTATATAATATACACATGGGCTGCTATTCTCTATAATATACACAGGGCTGCTGTTCTCTACAATACACTCAGGGACTGCTATTCTCTATAATATACACAGGGGCTGCTATTCTCTATAATATACACAGGGGCTGCTATTCTCTATAATATACACAGGGGCTGCTGTTCTCTACAATACACACAGGGACTGCTGTTCTCTATAATATACACGGCGGCTGCTATTCTCTATAATATACACAGGGGCTGCTGTTCTCAACAATACACACAGGGACTGCTGTTCTCTACAATATACACAGGGGCTGCTATAATAGAAGAACAGCAGCCCCTGTGTACATTACAGAGAATAGCCGTCTCTGTGTATATTGTAGAGAATAGAAGCCCATGTGTATATTATAGAGAGCAGCTCCCCCTGTGTGTATTTTACAGAACAGCAGCCCATGTGTCTATTCCAGAGAATACCAGCCCCTGTGTATATTATAGAGAATAGCAGCCCCTGGGTATATTATAGAGAATAGCAGTTCCTGTGTATATTATATAGAATAGCAGTCCCTGAGTATATTATAGAGAATAGCAGTCCCTGTGTATATTATAGAGATTAGCGGCCACTGTGTATATGATAAAGAATAGCCGTCCCTGTGTATATTATAGAGAATAGCAGTCCCTGTGTATATTATATAGAATAGCAGTCTCTGTGTATATTATAGAGAACAGCAGCCCCTGTGTATATTACAGAGAATAGCAGCCCATGTGTGTATTATACAGAATAGCAGTCCCTGTGTGTATTGTAGACAACAGCAGCCCTGTGCATATTATAGAGAATAGCAGCCCATGTGTATATTATAGAAAACAGCAGCCCCTGTGTATATTATAAAGAATAGCAGCTCCTGTGTATATTAGAGAATAGCAGCCCCTGTGTATATTATAGAGAACAGCAGCCCCTGTGTGCATTATACAGAATAGCATCCCATGTGTATATTAAAGAGAATAGCCGTCCCTCTGTATATTATAGAGAATAGCAGTCACTGTGTATATTATACAGAAGAGCAGCGCCTAAGTATAATATAGAGAATAGCAGCCCCTGTGTATATTATAGAGAACAGCAGCCCCTCTGTATATTGTAGAGAATAGCAGCCCCTATACATATTATACAGAATAGCAGCCCCTGTGTATATTGTAGAGAATAGCAGCCACCCTGTATATTATAGAGAATAGGAGTCCCTGTGTGTATTATTAGGAATAGCAGCTCATGTCTGTATTATAGAGAATAGCAGCCGCTGTGTACATTATAAAGAACAGCAGCCCCTGTGTATATTATAGAGAATTGCAGCCCATGTGTATATTATAGAGAATAGCAGCCCCTGTGATATATTATACAGAATATCAGGCCCTGTGTGTATTGTAGAGAACAGCAGCCCTGTGTCTATTAGAGAGGAAAGCAGACCTTGTGTACATTATAGAGAATAGCAGCCCCTGTGTGTATTATAGAGAATAGCAGTCCCTGTGTATATTTTAGATCAAAACAGACCCTGTGTATAGTCTAGAGAATAGCAGCCCCTGTGTATATTGTAGAGAACAGCAGCCCCTGTGTATATAGTAGAGAATAGCAGCCCCTGTGTATATTGTAGAGAATAGCTGTCCCTGTGTGTATTACAGAGAACAGCAGACCCTGTGAGTATTATACAGAACTGCAGCCCATGTGTATATTATAGAGAATAGGCGTCCCTCTGTATATTATACAGAATAGCCGTCCCTGTGTACATTATAGAGAACAGAAGCCCCTCTGTATATTGTAGAGAATAGCAGCCCCTTTGTATATTATAGAGAACAGCAGCCCATGTGTATATTATAGAGAATAGCAGCCACCCAGTATATTATAGGGAATAGCCGTCTCTGCGTATATTATAGAGAATAGCCCTCCCCGTGTATATTATAGAGAATAGCATCCCCTGTGTGTATTATAGAGAATAGCAACCTCTGTGTATATTGTAGAGAATAGCAGCCCCTTTATATATTATAGAGAGTAGCAGTCCCTGTGTATATGATAGAGAATAGCAGCCCGTGCGTGTATTATTGAGAATAGTAGCCCCTGTGTATGTTATAGAGAATAGCAGTTCCTGTGTGTTTTATAGAGTGTAGTCGTCCCCATGTATATTATAGAGAATAACAGTCCTTGTGTATATTATAGAGAATAGCCATCCCTGTGTATATTATAGGGAATAGCCGTCCCTGTGTATATTAAAAAAAATAGCAGCCCCTGTGCATACTATAGCGAATAGCAGGCCCTGTGTATATCATAGACAATCGCCGTCCCTGTGTATATTATTGAGAATAGCAGACCCTGTGTATACTATAGGGAATAGCAGTCCATGTGTATATTATAGAGAAGAGCAGCCACAGTGTGTATTATAGGGAATAGCAGTCCATGCGTGTATTATAGAGAATAGCAGCCCCTGTGATATATTATACAGAATAGTAACCCCTGTGTGTATTGTAGAGAACAGCAGTCCTGTGTCTATTATAGAGAAAAGCAGACCTTGTGTACATTATAGAGAATAGCAGCCCCTGTGTATATTATAGAGAATAGCAGTCCCTGTGTATATTTTAGATCAAAACAGCCCCTGTGTATATTCTAGAGAATAGCAGCCCCTGTGTATATTGTAGAGAATAGCAGCCCCTGTGTATATTGTAGAGAATAGCTGTCCCTGTGTATATTGTAGAGAATAGCTGTCCCTCTGTGTATTACAGAAACAGCAGCCCCTGTGTGTGTTGTACAGAACTGCAGCCCATGTGTATATTATAGAGAATAGCCGTCCCTGAGTATATTATAGAGAACAGCAGCCCCTCTGTATATTGTAGAGAATAGCAGCCCATCTGTATTTTATAGAGAACAGCAGACCATGTGTATATTATAGAGAATAGCAGCCACCCTGTATATTATTGAGAATAGCCATCCCTGTGTATATTATAGGGAGTAGCCGTCCCTGTGTATATTAAAAAAAATAGCAGCCCCTGTTCATACTATAGCGAATAGCAGGCCCTGTGTATATCATAGAGAATAATCGTGTATATTATTGAGATTGGCGGACCCTTTGTATACTATAGGGAATAGCAGTCCATGTGTATATTATAGAGAATAGCAGCCACTGTGTGTATTATAGGGAATAGCAGTCCATTTGTGTATTATAGAGAATAGCAGCCCCTGTGTGTATTGTAGGGTATAGCAGTCCATGTGTATATTATAAAAAAGACCAGCCCCTGTGTGCATTATAGAGAATAGCATTCCCTGTGTACATTAAAAAGGACAGCAGCCCCTGTGTATATTATAAAGAATATCAGCCCATGTGTGCATTATAGAGAATAGCAGCCCCTGTGTATATTATATGGAATAGCAGCCCATGTTTGTATTATACAGAATAGCAGCCCCTGTATACATTATAAAGAACAGCAGCCCCTGAGTATATTGTAGAGAATAGTAGCCCATGTGTGTATTATAGAGAATAGCAGCCACTGTGTATATTATAGAGAATAGCAGTCCCCGTGTATATTTTAGATCAAAACATCCCCTGTGTATATTCTAGAGAACAGCAGCCCCTGTGTATATTGTAGAGAATAGCAGCCCCTGTGTATATTATAGAGAACAGCAGTCCCTGTGTAAATTATAGAGAATAGCAGTCGCTGTGTATATTATAGAGAATAGCAATCCCTGTGTATATTACAGAGAATAGCAGTCCCCGTGTAAATTTTAGAGAATAGCAGACCCTGTGAATATTACAGAGAATAGCAACCCCTGAGTATATTATAGAGAATAGCAGTCCCTGTGTATATTGTAGAGAATAGCAGCCCCTGTATACATTATAAAGAACAGCAGCCCCTGTGTATATTAGAGAGAATAGTAGCCCATGAGTGTACTATAGAGAATAGCAGCCCCTGTGTATATTATAGAGAATAGCCGTCCCTGTGAATATTATAGATAAAAGCAGACCTTGTGTACATTATAGAGAATAGCAGCCCCTGTGTATATTATAGAGAATAGCAGTCCCTGTGTATATTTTAGATAAAAACAGCCCCTGTGTATATTCTAGAGAATAGCAGCAACTGTGTATATTGTAGAGAATAGCCATCCCTGTGTATATTACAGAGAACAGCAGCCCCTGTGAGTATTATACAGAATAGCAGCCCCTGTGTATATTATAGAGAACAGCAGCTCATGTGTATATTCTAGAGAATAGCAGCCCCTGTGTATATTATAGAGAATAGCAGCACCTGTGTATATTATAGAGAATAGCATCCCCTGTATATATTATACAGAATAACACCCTGTATATTATAGAGAATAGCAGCCCCTGTGTGTATTATAAGGAATAGCAGACCATGTGTATATTATATAGAATAGGGGCCCCTGTGCGTATTATAGAGAATAGCAGTCCCTGTGCACATTATAAAGAACAGCAGCCCCTTTGTATATTATAGAGAATAGCATCCCTTCTGTGTATTTTAGAGAATAGCAGTCCCTGTGTATATTATACAGAATAGCAGTCCCTGTGTATATTACAAAGATTAGCAGCCCCTGTGAATATGATAGAGAATAGCAGCCCCTATGTATATTGTAGAGAATAGCTATCCCTGTGTATATTACAGAGAATAACCATCCCCGTGTATATTATAAATAGCACCCACCCTGTATATTATAGAGAATAGCCCTACCTGTGTATATTAAAGAGAATAGCAGCCCCTGTGTATATTATAGAGATTAGCAGCCCCGGTGTACATTATAGAAAATGGCAAATGGTGTGTGTATTATAGGGAATAGCAGTCCATGTGAATATTATATAGAATTGCAGCCCCTGTGTGTATTATAGAGAATAGCAGTCCCTGTGTACATTATAAAGAACAGCAGACCCTGTGTATATTATATAGAATAGCAGTCCATGTGTGTATTATAGAGAATAGCAGCCCATGTGTATATTGAAGAGAATAGCAGCCCCTGTGTATATTATAGAGAATAGCAGTCCCTGTGTATATTATAGAGAATAGCAGTCCCTGTGTAAATTATAGAGAATAGCAGTCCCTGTGTATATTATAGAGAATAGCAGTCCCTGTGTAAATTATAGAGAATAGCAGTCCCTGTGTCTATTATAGAGAATAGCAGCCCCTGTGAATATTACAGAGAATAGCAGTCCCTGTGTAGATTATAGAGAATAGCAGCCCCTGTGAATATTACAGAGAATAGCAACCCCTGAGTATATTATACAGAAAAGCAGTCCCTGTGTTTATTGTAGAGAACAGCAGCCCTGTGTACATTTTAGAGAATAGCAGCCCATGTGAGTATTATAGAGAACAGCAATCCCTGTGTAAATTATAGAGAATAGCAGCCCCTGTGAATATTATAGAGAACAGGAGTCCCTGTGTATATTAGAGAACAGCAGCCCCTCTGTTATTTTATAGAGAATAGCAGTCCCTGTGTATATTAGAGAATAGCAGACCCTGTGAAGATTACAGAGAATAGCAGCCCCTGAGTATATTATAGAGAATAGCAGTCCCTGTGTATATTATACAGAATAGCAGTCCCTGTGTATATTATAGAGAATAGCAGCCCATCTGTATATTACAGAGAATAGCAGCCCCAGTATATATTATACAGAATAGCAGTCCCTGTGTGTATTGTAGAGATCAGCAGCCCTGTGTATATTGTAGAAAATAGCAGCCCATGTGTATATTATAGAGAACAGCAGCCCCTGTGTATATTATAGAGAATAGCAGCCCCTGTGAATATTGTAGAGAATAGAAGCCCCTGTGAATAATATAGAGAACAGGAGTCCCTGTGTATATCAGAGAACAGCAGCCCCTCTGTTATTTTATAGAGAATAGCAGTCCCTGTGTATATGATAGAGAATAGCAGTCCATGTGAATATTACAGAGAATAGCAGCCCCTGAGTATATTATAGAGAATAGCAGTCCCTGTGTATATTATAGAGAATAGCAGCCCATCTGTATATTACAGAGAATAGCAGCCCCTGTATATATTATACAGAATAGCAGTCCCTGTGTGCATTGTAGATAACAGCATCCCTGTTTATATTGTAGAAAATAGCAGCCCATGTGTATATTATAGAGAACAGCAGCCCCTGTGTATATTATAGAGAATAGCAGCCCCTGTGAATATTATAGAGAACAGCAGTCTCTGTGTATATTAGAGAACAGCAGCCCCTCTTTTTTTTATAGAGAATAGCGGTCCCTGTGTATATTATAGAGAAGAGCAGCACCTGTGTATATTATGCAAAACAGCAGCACCTGTGTATATTATAGAGAATACCAGACCCTGAGTATATTATAGAGATTCGCAGCCCCTGTGTATGTTGTAGAAAATAGAAGCCCCTGTGTATATGATAGGGAACAGCCATCCCCGTGCATATGATAGAGAATAGCAGCACCTGTGTAAATTATAGAGAATAGCAGTCCCTGTGTATATTACAAAGAACAGCAGCCCCTGTGTATATTATAGAGAATAGCAGCCCCTGTGTATATTGTAGAGAATAGCCATCCCTGTGTATATGACAGAGAATAACCGTCCCCGTGTATATTATAAAAATAGCAGCCACCCTGTATATTATAGAGAATAGCCATCCCTGTGTATATTATAGAGAATAGCCTTACCCGTGTATATTATAGAGAATAGCAGCCCCTGTGTATATTATAGAGAGTAGCAGCCCCGGTGTACATTATAGAGAATCGCTACCGCTGTGTGTATTATAGGGAATAGCAGTCCATGTGTATATTATATAGAATTGCAGCCCCTGTGTGTGTTATAGAGAATAGCTGTCCCTGTGACAATTTTAAAGAACAGCAGACCCTGTGTATATTATGTAGAATAGCAGCTAATGTGTGTATTAAAGAGAATAGCAGTCCCTGTGTATATTATACAGAATAGCAGTCCCTGTGTATATTATAGAGAATAGCAGTCCCTGTGTATATTATAGAGAATAGTAGTCCCTGTGTAAATTATAGAGAATAGCAGTCCCTGTGTATATTATAGAGAATAACAGTCCCTGTGTAAATTATAGAGAACAGCAGTCCCTGTGTCTATTATAGACAATAGCAGCCCCTGTGAATATTACAGAGAATAGCAGTCCCTGTGTATATTATAGAGAATAGAAGCCCCTGTGAATATTATAGATAACAGGAGTCCCTGTGTATATTAGAGAACAGCAGCCCCTCTGTTATTTTATAGAGAATAGCAGTCCCTGTGTATATTATAGAGAATAGCAAACCCTGTTTATATTATAGTGAATAGCAGTCCCTGAGTAAATTATAAAGAATAGCAGACCCTGTGAAGATTACAGAGAATAGCAGCCCCTGAGTACATTATAGAGAAGAGCACCACCTGTGTATATTATGCAAAACAGCAGCACCTGTGTATATTATAGAGAATACCAGACCCTGAGTATATTATAGAGATTAGCAGCCCCTGTGTTTGTTGTAGAGAATAGAAGCCCCTGTGTATATGATAGGGAATAGCCATCCCCGTGCATATGATAGAGAATAGCAGCACCTGTGTAAATTATAGAGAATAGCAGTCCCTGTGTATATTACACAGAATAGCAGCCCCTGAGTATATTATAGAGAATAGCAGCCCCTGTGTATTTTGTAGAGAATAGCCATCCCTGTGTATATTGCACAGAATAACCGTCCCCATGTATATTATATGGAATAGCAGCCACCCTGCATATTATAGAGAATAGCCATCCCTGTGTATATTATAGAGAATAGCTCTACCCGTGTATATTATAGAGAATAGCAGCCCCTGTGTATATTGTAGAGATTAGCAGCCCTGGTGTGCATTATAGAGAATCGCAACCGCTGTGTGTATTATAGGGAATAGCAGTCCATGTGTAGATTATATAGCATTGCAGCCCCTTTGTGTATTATAGAGAATAGCAGTCCCTGTGTATATTATACAGAATAGCAGTCCCTGTGTAAATTATAGAGAATAGCAGTCCCTGTGTATATTATAGGGATTAGCAGCCCCTGTGAATATTACAGAGAATAGCAACCCCTGAGTATATTATACAGAATAGCAGTCCCTGTGTTTATTGTAGAGAACAGCAGCCCTGAGTATACTATAGAGAATAGCAGCCCATGTGTATATTATAGAGAACAGCAATCCCTGTGTATATTATAGAGAATAGAATCCACTGTGAATATTATAGAGAACAGGAGTCCCTGTGTATATTAGAGAACAGCAGCCCCTCTGTTATTTTATAGAGAATAGCAGTCCCTGTGTATATTATACAGAATAGCAGTCCCTGAGTATATTATAGAGAATAGCAGCCCCTGTGTATTTTGTAGAGAATAGCCATCCCTGTGTATATTGCACAGAATAACCGTCCCCATGTATATTATATGGAATAGCAGCCACCCTGTATATTATAGAGAATAGCCATCCCTGTGTATATTATAGAGAATAGCTCTACCCGTGTATATTATAGAGAATAGCAGCCCCTGTGTATATTGTAGAGATTAGCAGCCCTGGTGTGCATTATAGAGAATCGCAACCGCTGTGTGTATTATAGGGAATAGCAGTCCATGTGTAGATTATATAGCATTGCAGCCCCTTTGTGTATTATAGAGAATAGCAGTCCCTGTGTATATTATACAGAATAGCAGTCCC
Source organism: Carcharodon carcharias (assembly GCF_017639515.1). Classification (NCBI taxonomy): domain Eukaryota; kingdom Metazoa; phylum Chordata; class Chondrichthyes; order Lamniformes; family Lamnidae; genus Carcharodon; species Carcharodon carcharias. Next base: position 364,806 of record NW_024470676.1, read on the forward strand.
TGTGTAAATTATAGAGAATAGCAGCCCCTGTGAATATTACAGAGAATAGCAACCCCTGAGTATATTATACAGAATAGCAGTCCCTGTGTTTATTGTAGAGAACAGCAGCCCTGAGTATACTATAGAGAATAGCAGCCCATGTGTATATTATAGAGAACAGCAATCCCTGCGTATATTATAGAGAATAGAATCCACTGTGAATATTATAGAGAACAGGAGTCCCTGTGTATATTAGAGAACAGCAGCCCAGCTGTTATTTTATAGAGAATAGCAGTCCCTGTGTATATTATACAGAATAGCAGTCCCTGTGTATATTATAGAGAATAGCAGTCCCTGTGTTTATTGTAGAGAACAGCAGCCCTGTGTATATTATAGAGAATAGCAGCCCATGTGTATATTATAGAGAACACCAATCCCTGTGTATATTATAGAGAATAGCAGCCCCTGTGAATATTATAGAGAACAGGAGTCCATGTGTATATTTGAGAACAGCAGCCCCTCTGTTATTTTATAGAGAATAGCGGTCACTTTGTATGTTATAGAGATCAGCAGCCCCTGTGAATGTTGTAGAGAATAGCAGCCCCTGTGCATATTATAGAGAATAGCAGTCCCTGTGTAAATTATAGAGAATAGCAGTCCCTGTGTATATTATACAGAATAGCAGTCCCTGTGTATATTATAGATAATAGCAGTCCCTGTGTATATTATACAGAATAGCAGTCCCTGTGTGTATTATAGAGAATAGCAGCCCATATGTATATTATAGAGAATAGCAGCCCCTGTTTATATTATACAGAATAGCAGTCCCTGTGCATATTGTAGAGAACAGCAGCCCTGTGTATATTATAGAAAATAGCAGCCCATGTGCATATTATAGAGAACAGCAGCCCCTGTGTATGTTATAGAGAATAGCAGCCCCTGCGAATATTATAGAGAATAGCAGCCCCTGTGAATATTATAGAGAACAGCAGTCTCTGTGTATATTATGCAAAACAGCAGCACCTGTGTATATTACAGAGAATAGCCCTACCCATGTATATTATAGAGAATAGCAGCCCCTGTGTATATTATAGAGATTAGCAGCCCCGGTGTACATTACAGAGAATCGCAACCCCTGTGTGTATTATAGGGAATAGCAGTCCATGTGTATATTATATAGAATTGCAGCCCCTGTGTGTATTATAGAGAATAGCAGTCCCTGTGTACATTATAAAGAACAGCAGACCCTGTGTATATTATATAGAATAGCAGTCCATGTGTGTATTAAAGAGAATAGCAGCCCCTGTGTATATTATACAGAATAGCAGTCCATGTGTATATTATAGAGAATAGCAGTCCCTGTGTGTATTGTAGAGAATAGCAGTCCCTGTGTAAATTATAGAGAATAGCAGACCCTGTGAAGATTACAGAGAATAGCAGCCCCTGAGTATATTATAGAGAATAGCAGTCCCTGTGTATATTATACAGAATAGCAGTCCCTGTGTATATTATAGAGAATAGCAGCCCATCTGTATATTATAGAGAATAGCAGCCGCTGTGTATATTATACAGAATAGCAGTCCCTGTGTGTATTGTAGAGAACAGCAGCCCTGTGTATATTATAGGAAATAGCAGCCCATGTGTATATTATAGAGAATAGCAGTCCCTGTGTAAATTATAGAGAATAGCAGTCCCTGTGTATATTATACAGAATAGCAGTCCCTGTGTATATTATAGAGAATAGCAGTCCCTGTGTATATTATACAGAATAGCAGGCCCTGTGTATATTATAGATAATAGCAGCCCATCTGTATATTATAGAGAATAGCAGCCCCTGTTTATATTATACAGAATAGCAACCCTCTGTATATTGTAGAGAACAGCAGCCCTGTGTATATTATAGAAAATAGCAGCCCATGTGTATATTATAGAGAACAGCAGCCCCTGTGTATGTTATAGAGAATAGAAGCCCCTGTGAATATTATAGAAAACAGCAGTCTCTGTGTATATTATGCAAAACAGCAGCACCTGTGTATATTACAGAAAATAGCCCTACCAATGTATATTATAGAGAATAGCAGCCTCTGAGTATATTATAGAGATTAGCAGCCCCGGTGTACATTATAGAGAATCGCAACCCCTGTTTGTATTATAGGGAATAGCATTCCATGTGTATATTATATAGAATTGCAGCCCCTGTGCGTATTGTAGAGAATAGCACTCCCTGCGTAAATTATAGAGAATAGCAGACCCTGTGAAGATTACAGAGAATAGCAGCCCCTGAGTATATTATAGAGAATAGCAGTCCCTGTGTATATTATACAGAATAGCAGTCCCTGTGTATATTATAGAGAATAGCAGCCCATCTGTATATTATAGAGAATAGCAGCCCCTGTGTATATTATACAGAATAGCAGTCCCTGTGTGTATTGTAGAGAACAGCAGCCCTGTGTATATTATAGAAAATAGCAGCCCATGTGTATATTATAGAGAACAGCAGCCCCTGTGTATGTTATAGATAATAGCAGCCCCTGTGAATCATGTAGAGAATAGCAGCCCCTGTGAATATATGTAGAGAACAGCAGTCTCTGTGTATATTAGAGAACAGCAGCCCCTCTCTTTTTTTATAGAGAATAGCGGTCCCTGTGTATATTATAGAGAAGAGCAGCACCTGTGTATATTATGCAAAACAGCAGCACCTGTGTATATTATAGAGAATACCAGACCCTGTGTATATTATAGAGATTAGCAGCCCCTGTGTACGTTGTAGAGAATAGAGGCCCCTGTGTATATGATAGGGAATAGCCATCCCCGTGCATATGATAGAGAATAGCAGCACCTGTGTAAATTATAGAGAATAGCTGTCCCTGTGTATATTACAAAGATTAGCAGCACCTGTGAATATAATAGAGAATAGCAGCCCCTGTGTATATTGTAGAGAATAGCCATCCCTGTTTATATTACAGAGAATAACCGTCCCCGTGTATATTATAAATAGCAGCCACCCTGTATATTATAGAGAATAGCCATCTCTGTGTATATTATAGAGAATAGCCCTACCCGTGTATATTATAGAGAATAGCAGCCCCTGTGTATATTATAGAGAATAGCAGCCCCGGTGTACATTATAGAGAATGGCAAACGGTGTGTGTATTATAGGGAATAGCAGACCATGTGTATATTATATAGAATTGCAGCCCCTGTGTGTATTATAGAGAATAGCAGTCCCTGTGCACATTATAAAGAACAGCAGGCCCTGTGTATATTATATAGAATAGCAGTCCATGTGTGTATTATAGAGAATAGCAGCCCATGTGTATATTAAAGAGAATAGCAGCCCCTGTGTATATTATACAGAATAGCAGTCCTAATGTATATTATAGAGAATAGCAGTCCCTGTGTAAATTATAGAGAATAGCAGTCCCTGTGTCTATTATAGAGAATAGCAACCCCTGAGTATATTATACAGAATAGCAGTCCCTGTGTTTATTGTAGAGAACAGCAGCCCTCTGTATATTATAGAGAATAGCAGCCCATGTGAGTATTATAGAGAACAGCAATCCCTGTGTATATTATAGAGAATAGCAGCCCCTGTGAATATTATAGAGAACAGGAGTCCCTGTGTATATTAGAGAACAGCAGCCCCTCTGTTATTTTATAGAGAATAGCAGTCCCTGTGTATATTACAGAGAATAGCAGTCCATGTGAATATTACAGAGAATAGCAGCCCCTGAGTATATTATAGAGAATAGCATTCCCTGTGTATATTATACAGAATAGCAGTCCCTGTGTATATTATAGAGAATAGCAGCCCATCTGTATATTACAGAAGAATAGCAGCCCCTGTATATATTATACAGAATAGCAGTCCCTATGTGTATTGCAGAGAACAGCAGCCCTGTGTATATTATAGAAAATAGCAGCCCATGTGTATATTATAGAGAACAGCAGCCCCTGTGTATATTATAGAGAATAGCAGCCCCTGTGAATATTGTAGAGAATAGCAGCCCCTGTGAATATTATAGAGAACAGCAGTCTCTGTGTATATTAGAGAACAGCAGCCCCTCTCTCTTTTGATAGAGAATAGCGGTCCCTGTGTATATTATAGAGAAGAGCAGCACCTGTGTATATTATGCAAAACAGCAGCACCTGTGTATATTATAGAGAATACCAGACCCTGAGTATATTATAGAGATTAGCAGCCCCTGTGTTTGTTGTAGAGAATAGAAGCCCCTGAGTATATGATAGGGAATAGCCATCCCCGTGCATATGATAGAGAAGAGCAGCACCTGTGTAAATTATAGAGAATAGCAGTCCCTGTGTATATTACAAGAATAGCAGCCCCTGTGTATATTATAGAGAATTGCAGCCCCTGTGTATATTGTAGAGAATAGCCATCCCTGTGTATATTACAGAGAATAACCGTCCACGTGTATATTATAAAGAATAGCAGCCACCCTGTATATTATAGAGAATAGCCATCCCTGTTTATATTATAGAGAATAGCCTTACCCGTGTATATTATAGAGAATAGCAGCCCCTGTGTATATTATAGAGAGTAACAGCCCCGGTGTACATTATAGAGAATCGCAACCGCTGTGTGTATTATAGGGAATAGCAGTCCATGTGTATATTATTTAGAATTGCAGCCCCTGTGTGTATTATAGAGAATAGCTGTCCCTGTGACAATTTTAAAGAACAGCAGACCCTGTGTATATTATATAGAATAGCAGGCCATGTGTGTAGTATAGAGAATAGCAGCCAATGTGTGTATTAAAGAGAATAGCAGCCCCTGTGTATATTACAGAGAACAGCAGTCCCTGTGCAGATTATAGAGAATAGCAGCCCCTGTGAATATTACAGAGAATAGCAACCCCTGAGTATATTATACAGAATAGCAGTCCCTGTGTTTATTGTAGAGAACAGCAGCCCTGTGTATATTATAGAGAATAGCAGCCCCTGTGAATATTATAGAGAACAGGAGTCCCTGTGTATATTAGAGAACAGCAGCCCCTCTGTTATTTTATGGAGAATAGCAGTCCCTGTGTATATTATAGAGAATAGCAGTCCATGTGAATATTATAGAGAACATGAGTCCCTGTGTATATTAGAGAACAGCAGCCCCTCTGTTATTTTATAGAGAATAGCAGTCCCTGTGTATATTATAGAGAATAGAAGTCCATGTGAATATTACAGAGAATAGCAGCCCCTGAGTATATTATAGAGAATAGCAGTCCCTGTGTATATTATACAGAATAGCAGTCCCTGTGTATATTATAGAGAATAGCAGCCCATCTGTATATTACAGAGAATAGCAGCCCCTGTATATATTATACAGAATAGCAGTCCCTGTGTGTATTGTAGAGAACAGCAGCCCTGTGTATATTATAGAAAATAGCAGCCCATGTGTATATTATAGAGAACAGCAGCCCCTGTGTATATTATAGAGAATAGCAGCCCCTGTGAATATTGTAGAGAATAGCAGCCCCTGTGAATATTATAGAGAACAGCAGTCTCTGTGTATATTAGAGAACAGCAGCCCCTCTTTTTTTTTATAGAGAATAGCGGTCCCTGTGTATATTATAGAGAAGAGCAGCACCTGTGTATATTATGCAAAACAGCAGCATCTGTGTATATTATAGAGAACAGCAGCCCCTGTGTATATTATAGGGAATAGCAGCCCCGGTGTATATTATAGAGAATAGCAGCCCCTGTGTATATTATAGAGAATAGCAGTCCCTGTGTATATTACATAGAATAGCACACCCGGTGTATATTATAGAGAATAGCAAGCCCCTGTGTAATTTAAGAGAATAGCAGCCCCTGTGTATATTATAGAGAATAGCAGTCCATGTGTGTATTATAGAGAATAGCAGCCACTGTGTATTAAAGAGAATAGCAGCCCCTGTGTATATTATAGAGAATAGCAGTCCCTGTGTGTATTATAGAGAATAGCACCCCTGTGTGTATTAAAGAGAATAGCAGCCCCTGTGTATATTATAGAGAATAGCAGCCCCTTTGTAAATTATAGAGAACAGCAGCTCCTCTGTATATTATAGAGAATAGCAGCCCCTGTGTATATTATAGAGAATAGCAATCCCTGTGTATATTATAGAGAATAGCAGCCCCTGTGAATATTACAGAGAACAGGAGTCCCTGTGTATATTAGAGAACAGCAGCCCCTCTGTTATTTTATAGAGAATAGCAGTCCCTGTGTATATTATAGAGAATAGCAGTCCATGTGAATATTACAGAGAATAGCAGCCCCTGAGTATATTATAGAGAATAGCAGTCCCTGTGTATATTATACAGAATAGCAGTCCCTGTGTATATTATAGAGAATAGCAGCCCATCTGTATATTACAGAGAATAACAGCCCCTGTATATATTATACAGAATAGCAGTCCCTGTGTGTATTGTAAAGAACAGCAGCCCTGTGTATATTATAGAAAATAGCAGCCCATGTGTATATTATAGAGAACAGCAGTCCCTGTGTATATTATAGAGAATAGCAGCCCCTGTGAATATTGTAGAGAATAGCAGCCCCTGTGAATATTATAGAGAACAGCAGTCTCTGTGTATATTAGAGAACAGCAGCCCCTCTCTCTTTTGATAGAGAATAGCGGTCCCTGTGTATATTATAGAGAAGAGCAGCACCTGTGTATATTATGCAAAACAGCAGCACCTGTGTATATTATAGAGAATACCAGACCCTGAGTATATTATAGAGATTAGCAGCCCCTGTGTTTGTTGTAGAGAATAGAAGCCCCTGAGTATATGATAGGGAATAGCCATCCCCGTGCATATGATAGAGAATAGCAGCACCTGTGTAAATTATAGAGAATAGCAGTCCCTGTGTATATTACAAAGATTAGCAGCCCCTGTGTATATTATAGAGAATCGCAGCCCCTGTGTATATTGTAGAGAATAGCCATCCCTGTGTATATTACAGAGAATAACCGTCCCCGTGTATATTATAAAGAATAGCAGCCACCCTGTATATTATAGAGAATAGCCATCCCTGTTTATATTATAGAGAATAGCCTTACCCGTGTATATTATGGAGAATAGCAGCCCCTGTGTATATTTTAGAGAGTAGCAGCCCCGGTGTACATTATAGAGAATCGCAACCGCTGTGTGTATTATAGGGAATAGCAGTCCATGTGTATATTATATAGAATTGCAGCCCCTGTGTGTATTATAGAGAATAGCTGTCCCTGTGACAATTTTAAAGAACAGCAGACCCTGTGTATATTATATAGAATAGCAGGCCATGTGTGTAGTATAGAGAATAGAAGCCAATGTGTGTATTAAAGAGAATAGCAGCCCCTGTGTATATTACAGAGAACAGCAGTCCCTGTGCAGATTATAGAGAATAGCAGCCCCTGTGAATATTACAGAGAATAGCAACCCCAGAGTATATTATACAGAATAGCAGTCCCTGTGTTTATTGTAGAGAACAGCAGCCCTGTGTATATTATAGAGAATAGCAGCCAATGTGAATATTACAGAGAACAGGAGTCCATGTGTATATTAGAGAACAGCAGCCCCTCTGTTATTTTATGGAGAATAGCAGTCCCTGTGTATATTATAGAGAATAGCAGTCCATGTGAATATTATAGAGAACATGAGTCCCTGTGTATATTAGAGAACAGCAGCCCCTCTGTTATTTTATAGAGAATAGCAGTCCCTGTGTATATTATAGAGAATAGAAGTCCGTGTGAATATTACAGAGAATAGCAGCCCCTGAGTATATTATAGAGAATAGCAGTCCCTGTGTATATTATACAGAATAGCAGTCCCTGTGTATATTATAGAGAATAGCAGCCCATCTGTATATTACAGAGAATAGCAGCCCCTGTATATATTATACAGAATAGCAGTCCCTGTGTGTATTGTAGAGAACAGCAGCCCTGTGTATATTATAGAAAATAGCAGCCCATGTGTATATTATAGAGAACAGCAGCCCCTGTGTATATTATAGAGAATAGCAGCCCCTGTGAATATTGTAGAGAATAGCAGCCCCTGTGAATATTATAGAGAACAGCAGTCTCTGTGTATATTAGAGAACAGCAGCCCCTCTTTTTTTTTATAGAGAATAGCGGTCCCTGTGTATATTATAGAGAAGAGCAGCACCTGTGTATATTATGCAAAACAGCAGCATCTGTGTATATTATAGAGAATAGCAGCCCCTGTGTATATTATAGAGAGTAGCAGCCCCGGTGTACATTATAGAGAATCGCAACCGCTGTGTGTATTATAGGGAATAGCAGTCCATGGGTATATTATATAGAATTGCAGCCCCTGTGTGTATTATAGAGAATAGCTGTCCCTGTGACAATTTTAAAGAACAGCAGACCCTGTGTATATTATAGAGAATAGCAGTCCATGTGTGTATTATAGAGAATAGCAGCCAATGTGTGTATTAAAGAGAATAGCAGCCCATGTGAGTATTATAGAGAACAGCAATCCCTGTGTACATTATAGAGAATAGCAGCCCCTGTGAATATTACAGAGAACAGGAGTCCCTGTGTATATTAGAGAACAGCAGCCCCTCTGTTATTTTATAGAGAATAGCAGTCCCTGTGTATGTTATAGAGAATAGCAGTCCATGTGAATATTACAGAGAATAGCAGCCCCTGAGTATATTATAGAGAATAGCAGTCCCTGTGTATATTATACAGAATAGCAGTCCCTGTGAATATTATAGAGAATAGCAGTCCCTGTGTATATTATACAGAATAGCAGTCCCTGAGTATATTATAGAGAATAGCAGCCCATCTGTATATTACAGAGAATAGCAGCCCCTGTATATATTATACAGAATAGCAGTCCCGGTGTGTATTGTAGAGAACATCAGCCCTGTGTATATTATAAAAAATAGCAGCCCATGTGTATATTATAGAGAACAGCAGTCCCTGTGTATATTATAGAGAATAGCAGCCCCTGTGAATATTGTAGAGAATAGCAGCCCCTGTGAATATTATAGAGAACAGCAGTCTCTGTGTATATTAGAGAACAGCAGCCCCTCTCTCTTTTGATAGAGAATAGCGGTCCCTGTGTATATTATAGAGAAGAGCAGCACCTGTGTATATTATGCAAAACAGCAGCACCTGTGTATATTATAGAGAATACCAGACCCTGAGTATATTATAGAGATTAGCAGCCCCTGTGTTTGTTGTAGAGAATAGAAGCCCCTGAGTATATGATAGGGAATAGCCATCCCCGTGCATATGATAGAGAATAGCAGCACCTGTGTAAATTATAGAGAATAGCAGTCCCTGTGTATATTACAAAGAATAGCAGCCCCTGTGTATATTATAGAGAATCGCAGCCCCTGTGTATATTGTAGAGAATAGCCATCCCTGTGTATATTACAGAGAATAACCGTCCCCGTGTATATTATAAAGAATAGCAGCCACCCTGTATATTATAGAGAATAGCCATCCCTGTTTATATTATAGAGAATAGCCTTACCCGTGTATATTATAGAGAATAGCAGCCCCTGTGTATATTATAGAGAGTAACAGCCCCGGCGTACATTATAGAGAATCGCAACCGCTGTGTGTATTATAGGGAATAGCAGTCCATGTGTATATTATATAGAATTGCAGCCCCTGTGTGTATTATAGAGAATAGCTGTCCCTGTGTATATTATAGAGAATAGCAGCCCCTGTGTATATTACAGAGAATAGCAGCCCCTGTGTATATTATAGAGAATAGCAGCCCCTGTGTATATAACAGAGAATAGCAGCCCCTGTGTATATAAAAGAGAATAGCAGCCCCTGTGTATATAACAGAGAATAGCAGCCCCTGTGTATATATCAGAGAATAGCAGCCCCTGTGTATATTATAGAGAATAGCAGCCCCTGTGTATATTACAGAGAATAGCAGCCCCTGTGTATATTACAGAGAATAGCAGCCCCTGTGTATATTACAGAGAATAGCAGCCCCTGTGTATATTATAGAGATTAGCAGCCCTGTGTATATACAGAGAATAGCAGCCCCTGTGTATATTACAGAGAACAGCAGCCCCTGTGTATATTACAGAGAATAGCAGCCCCTGTGTATATTACAGAGAATAGCAGCCCCTGTGTATATTACAGAGAATAGCAGTCCCTGTGTATATTATAGAGAATAGCAGTCCCTGTGTATATTATACAGAATAGCAGTCCCTGTGTATATTATAGAGAATAGCAGCCCATCTGTATATTACAGAGAATAGCAGTCCCTGTATATATTATACAGAATAGCAGTCCCTGTGTGTATTGTAGAGAACAGCAGCCCTGTGTATATTATAGAAAATAGCAGCCCATGTGTATATTATAGAGAATAGCAGCCCCTGTGAATATTGTAGAGAATAGCAGCCCCTGTGAATATTACAGAGAACAGGAGTCCCTGTGTATATTAGAGAACAGCAGCCCCTCTGTTATTTTATAGAGAATAGCAGTCCCTGTGTATATTATAGAGAATAGCAGTCCATGTGAATATTACAGAGAATAGCAGCCCCTGAGTATATTATAGAGAATAGCAGTCCCTGTGTATATTATACAGAATAGCAGTCCCTGTGAATATTATAGAGAATAGCAGTCCCTGTGTATATTATACAGAATAGCAGTCCCTGTGTATATTATAGAGAATAGCAGCCCCTGTGTATATAACAGAGAATAGCAGCCCCTGTGTATATAACAGAGAATAGCAGCCCCTGTGTATATATAGAGAATAGCAGCCCCTGTGTATATAACAGAGAATAGCAGCCCCTGTGTATATAACAGAGAATAGCAGCCCCTGTGTATATAACAGAGAATAGCAGCCCCTGTGTATATTACAGAGAATAGCAGCCCCTGTGTATATACAGAGAATAGCAGCCCCTGTGTATATACAGAGAATAGCAGCCCCTGTGTATATAATAGAGAATAGCAGCCCCTGTGTAAATAACAGAGAATAGCAGCCCCTGTGTATATTACAGAGAATAGCAGCCCCTGTGTATATAACAGAGAATAGCAGCCCCTGTTATATATAATCAGAGAATAGCAGCCCCTGTGTATATATCAGAGAATAGCAGCCCCTGTGTATATTATCGAGAATTGCAGCCCCTGTGTATATTACAGAGAATAGCAGCCCCTGTGAATATTACAGAGAATAGCAGTCCCTGTGTATATTATAAAGAATAGCAGCCCCTGTGTATATTATAGAGAATCGCAGCCCCTGTGTATATTGTAGAGAATAGCCATCCCTGTGTATATTACAGAGAATAACCGTCCCCGTGTATATTATAAAGAATAGCAGCCACCCTGTATATTATAGAGAATAGCCATCCCTGTTTATATTATAGAGAATAGCCTTACCCGTGTATATTATAGAGAATAGCAGCCCCCGTGTATATTATAGAGAGTAACAGCCCCGGCGTACATTATAGAGAATCGCAACCGCTGTGTGTATTATAGGGAATAGCAGTCCATGTGTATATTATATAGAATTGCAGCCCCTGTGTGTATTATAGAGAATAGCTGTCCCTGTGACAATTTTAAAGAACAGCAGACCCTGTGTATATTATATAGAATAGCAGGCCATGTGTGTAGTATAGAGAATAGCAGCCAATGTGTGCATTAAAGAGAATAGCAGCCCCTGTGAATAGTACAGAGAATAGCAACCCCTGAGTATATTATACAGAATAGCAGTCCCTGTGTTTATTGTAGAGAACAGCAGCCCTGTGTATATTATAGAGAATAGCAGCCCCTGTGAATATTATAGAGAACAGGAGTCCCTGTGTATATTAGAGAACAGCAACCCCTCTGTTATTTTATGGAGAATAGCAGTCCCTGTGTATATTATAGAGAATAGCAGTCCATGTGAATATTATAGAGAACATGAGTCCCTGTGTATATTAGAGAACAGCAGCCCCTCTGTTATTTTATAGAGAATAGCAGTCCCTGTGTATATTATAGAGAATAGAAGTCCATGCGAGTATTACAGAGAATAGCAGCCCCTGAGTATATTATAGAGAATAGCAGTCCCTGTGTATATTATACAGAATAGCAGTCCCTGTGTATATTATAGAGAATAGCAGCCCATCTGTATATTACAGAGAATAGCAGTCCCTGTATATATTATACAGAATAGCAGTCCCTGTGTGTATTGTAGAGAACAGCAGCCCTGTGTATATTATAGAAAATAGCAGCCCATGTGTATATTATAGAGAACAGCAGCCCCTGTGTATATTATAGAGAATAGCAGCCCCTGTGAATATTGTAGAGAATAGCAGCCCCTGTGAATATTATAGAGAACAGCAGTCTCTGTGTATATTAGAGAACAGCAGCCCCTCTTTTTTTTTATAGAGAATAGCGGTCCCTGTGTATATTATAGAGAAGAGCAGCACCTGTGTATATTATGCAAAACAGCATCATCTGTGTATATTATAGAGAATAGCAGCCCCTGTGTATATTATAGAGAGTAGCAGCCCCGGTGTACATTATAGAAAATCGCAACCGCTGTGTGTATTATAGGGAATAGCAGTCCATGGGTATATTATATAGAATTGCAGCCCCTGTGTGTATTATAGAGAATAGCTGTCCCTGTGACAATTTTAAAGAACAGCAGACCCTGTGTATATTATAGAGAATAGCAGTCCATGTGTGTATTATAGAGAATAGCAGTCCATGTGTATATTATAGAGAATAGCAGCCCATGTGTATATAAAGAGAATAGCAGCCCCTGTGTATATTATACAGAATAGCAGCCCCTGTGTATATTATAGAGAATAGCAGTCCCTGTGTAAATTATAGAGAATAGCAGTCCCTGTGTATATTATAGAGAATAGCAGCCCCTGTGTATATTAAAGAGAATAGCAGCCCCTGTGTATATTGTAGAGAATAGCAGACCCTGCGTATATTACAGAGAATAGCAGCCCCTGTGATTATTACAGAGAATAGCAGCCCAATGTGTATATTACAGAGAATAGCAGCCCCTGTGTGTATTACAGAGAATAGCAGTCCCTGTGTATATTAGAGAATAGCTGTCCCTGTGTATATTATAGAGAATCGCAGTCCCTGTGTATATTATAGAGAATAGCAGCCCCTGTGTGTATTACAGAGAATAGCAGCCCCTGAGTATATTATAGAGAATAGCAGCCCCTGTGTATATTATACAGAATAGCAGTCCCTGTGAATATTATAGAGAATAGCAGTCCCTGTGTATATTATACAGAATAGCAGTCCCTGTGTATATTATAGAGAATAGCAGCCCATCTGTATATTACAGAGAATAGCAGCCCCTGTATATATTATACAGAATAGCAGTCCCGGTGTGTATTGTAGAGAACAGCAGCCCTGTGTATATTATAAAAAATAGCAGCCCATGTGTATATTATGGAGAACAGCAGTCCCTGTGTATATTATAGAGAATTGCAGCCCCTGTGAATATTGTAGAGAATAGCAGCCCCTGTGAATATTATAGAGAACAGCAGTCTCTGTGTATATTAGAGAACAGCAGCCCCTCTCTCTTTTGATAGAGAATAGCGGTCCCTGTGTATATTATAGAGAAGAGCAGCACCTGTGTATATTATGCAAAACAGCAGCACCTGTGTATATTATAGAGAATACCAGACCCTGAGTATATTATAGAGATTAGCAGCCCCTGTGTTTGTTGTAGAGAATAGAAGCCCCTGAGTATATGATAGGGAATAGCCATCCCCGGGCATATGATAGAGAATAGCAGCACCTGTGTAAATTATAGAGAATAGCAGTCCCTGTGTATATTACAAAGAATAGCAGCCCCTGTGTATATTATAGAGAATCGCAGCCCCTGTGTATATTGTAGAGAATAGCCATCCCTGTGTATATTACAGAGAATAACCGTCCCCGTGTATATTATAAAGAATAGCAGCCACCCTGTATATTATAGAGAATAGCCATCCCTGTTTATATTATAGAGAATAGCCTTACCCGTGTATATTATAGAGAATAGCAGCCCCTGTGTATATTGTAGAGAGTAACAGCCCCGGTGTACATTATAGAGAATCGCAACCGCTGTGTGTATTATAGGGAATAGCAGTCCATGTGTATATTATATAGAATTGCAGCCCCTGTGTGTATTATAGAGAATAGCTGTCCCTGTGACAATTTTAAAGAACAGCAGACCCTGTGTATATTATATAGAATAGCAGCCATGTGTGTAGTATAGAGAATAGCAGCCAATGTGTGTATTAAAGAGAATAGCAGCCCCTGTGTATATTAACAGAGAACAGCAGTCCCTGTGCAGATTATAGAGAATAGCAGCCCCTGTGAATATTAAAGAGAATAGCAGCCCCTGTGTATATTATACAGAATAGCAGTCCCTGTGTTTATTGTAGAGAATCAGCAGCCCCTGTGTATATTATAGAGAATAGCAGCCCCTGTGAATATTATAGAGAACAGGAGTCCCTGTGTATATTAGAGAACAGCAGCCCCTCTGTTATTTTATGGAGAATAGCAGTCCCTGTGTATATTATAGAGAATAGCAGTCCATGTGAATATTATAGAGAACATGAGTCCCTGTGTATATTAGAGAACAGCAGCCCCTCTGTTATTTTATAGAGAACAGCAGCCCTGTGTATATTATAGAAAATAGCAGCCCATGTGTATATTATAGAGAACAGCAGCCCCTGTGTATGTTATAGATAATAGCAGCCCCTGTGAATCATGTAGAGAATAGCAGCCCCTGTGAATATATGTAGAGAACAGCAGTCTCTGTGTATATTAGAGAACAGCAGCCCCTCTCTTTTTTTATAGAGAATAGCGGTCCCTGTGTATATTATAGAGAAGAGCAGCACCTGTGTATATTATGCAAAACAGCAGCACCTGTGTATATTATAGAGAATACCAGCCCCTGTGTATATTATAGAGATTAGCAGCCCCTGTGTACGTTGTAGAGAATAGAGGCCCCTGTGTATATGATAGGGAATAGCCATCCCCGTGCATATGATAGAGAATAGCAGCACCTGTGTAAATTATAGAGATAGCTGTCCCTGTGTATATTACAAAGATTAGCAGCCCCTGTGAATATAATAGAGAATAGCAGCCCCTGTGTATATTGTAGAGAATAGCCATCCCTGTTTATATTACAGAGAATAACCGTCCCCGTGTATATTATAAATAGCAGCCACCCTGTATATTATAGAGAATAGCAGCCCTGTGTATATAAAGAGAATAGCAGCCCCTGTGTATATTACAGAGAATAGCAGCCCCTGTGTATATTATAGAGAATAGCAGCCCCTGTGTATATTAAAGAGTATAGCAAACCCTGTGTATATTACAGAGAATAGCAGCCCCTGTGTATATTATAGAGAATAGCAGCCCCTGTGTATATTACAGAGAATAGCAGCCCCTGTGTATATTATAGAGAATAGCAGCCCCTGTGTATATTACAGAGAATAGCAGCCCCTGTGTATATTACAGAGAATAGCAGCCCTGTGTATATTAAAGAGAATAGAAGACCCTGTGTATATTACAGAGAATAGCAGCCCCTGTGTATATTGTAGAGAATAACAGTTCGTGTGTATATTATGGAGAATAGCAGCCCCTGTGTATATTATAAACAATAGAAGCCCCTGTGTATATTATAGAGAATAGCAGCCCCTGTGTATATAACAGAGAATAGCAGCCCCTGTGTATATACAGAGAATAGCAGCCCCTGTGTATATTACAGAGAATAGCAGCCCCTGTGTATATAATAGAGAATAGCAGCCCCTGTGTATATTACAGAGAATAGCAGCCCCTGTGTATATAACAGAGAATAGCAGCCCCTGTGTATATAACAGAGAATAGCAGCCCCTGTGTATATTAGAGAGAATAGCAGCCCCTGTGTATATACAGAGAATAGCAGCCCCTGTGTATATAACAGAGAATAGCAGCCCTGTGTATATACAGAGAATAGCAGCCCCTGTGTATATAACAGAGAATAGCAGCCCCTGTGTATATAACAGAGAATAGCAGCCCCTGTGTATATAACAGAGAATAGCAGCCCCTGTGTATATTATAGAGAATAGCAGCCCCTGTGTATATAACAGAGAATAGCAGCCCCTGTGTATATTATAGAGAATAGCAGCCCCTGTGTATATAACAGAGAATAGCAGCCCCTGTGTATATAACAGAGAATAGCAGCCCCTGTGTAAATTACAGAGATAGCTGCCCCTGTGTATATTATAGAGAATAGCAGCCCCTGTGTATATTATAGAGAATAGCAGCCCCTGTGAATATTATAGAGAATAGCAGTCCCAGATGTATATTACAGAGAATAAACGTCCCCGTGTATATTATAGATAGCAGCCACCCTGTATATTATAGAGAACAGCCTTCTCTGTGTATATTATAGAGAATAGCAACCCGTGTATATTATAGAGAATAGAGACCCCTGTGTATATTATAGAGAATAGCAGCCCCGGTGTACATTATAGAGAATGGCAAACGGTGTGTGTATTATAGGGAATAGCAGACCATGTGTATATTATATAGAATTGCAGCCCCTGTGTGTATTATAGAGAATAGCAGTCCCTGTGCACATTATAAAGAACAGCAGGCCCTGTGTATATTATATAGAATAGCAGTCCATGTGTGTATTATAGAGAATAGCAGCCCATGTGTATATTAAAGAGAATAGCAGCCCCTGTGTATATTATACAGAATAGCAGTCCTAATGTATATTATAGAGAATAGCAGTCCCTGTGTAAATTATAGAGAATAGCAGTCCCTGTGTCTATTATAGAGAATAGCAACCCCTGAGTATATTATACAGAATAGCAGTCCCTGTGTTTATTGTAGAGAACAGCAGCCCTCTGTATATTATAGAGAATAGCAGCCCATGTGAGTATTATAGAGAACAGCAATCCCTGTGTATATTATAGAGAATAGCAGCCCCTGTGAATATTATAGAGAACAGGAGTCCCTGTGTATATTAGAGAACAGCAGCCCCTCTGTTATTTTATAGAGAATAGCAGTCCCTGTGTATATTACAGAGAATAGCAGTCCCTGTGAATATTACAGAGAATAGCAGCCACTGTGTATATTATAGAGAACAGCAGTCCCTGTGTATATTATAAAGAATAGCAGTCCCTGTGTATATTATAGAGAATAGCAGTCCCTGTGTATATTATAGAGAATAGCAGCCCCTGTGTGTATTGCAGAGAATAGCAGCCCCTGTGTGTATTGCAGAGAATAGCAGCCCCTGTGTATATTATAGAGAATAGCAGCCCCTGTGTATATTATAGAGAATAGCAGCCCCTGTGTATATTATCGAGAATAGCAGCCCCTGTGTATATTAAAGAGAATAGCAGCCCCTGTGAATATAATAGAGAATAGCAGTCCCTGTGTAATATAGAGAATAGCAGCCCCTGTGTATATTATAGAGAATAGCAGCCCCTGTGTATATTACAGAGAATAGCAGCCCCTGTGTATATAATAGAGAATAGCAGCCCCTGTGTATATTACAGAGAATAGCAGCCCTGTGTATATAATAGAGAATAGCAGCCCTGTGTATATTACAGAGAATAGCAGCCCCTGTGTATGTATAGAGAATAGCAGCCCCTGTGTATATAACAGAGAATAGCAGCCCTGTGTATATTACAGAGAATAGCAGCCCCTGTGTATATTACAGAGAATAGCAGCCCCTGTGTATATAACAGAGAATAGTAGCCCCTGTGTATATAACAGAGAATAGCAGCCCCTGTGTATATAACAGAGAATAGCAGCCCCTGTGTATATACAGAGAATAGCAGCCCCTGTGTATATAACAGAGAATAGCAGCCCCTGTGTATATACAGAGAATAGCAGCCCCTGTGTATATTACAGAGAATAGCAGCCCCTGTGTATATAACAGAGAATAGCAGCCCTGTGTATATAACAGAGAATAGCAGCCCCTGTGTATATAACAGAGAATAGCAGCCCCTGTGTATATTACAGAGAATAGCAGCCCCTGTGTATATAACAGAGAATAGCAGCCCCTGTGTATATAACAGAGAATAGCAGCCCCTGTGTATATATAGAGAATAGCAGCCCCTGTGTATATAACAGAGAATAGCAGCCCCTGTGTATATAACAGAGAATAGCAGCCCCTGTGTATATAACAGAGAATAGTAGCCCCTTTGTATATTACAGAGAATAGCAGCCCCTGTGTATATTACAGAGAATAGCAGCCCCTGTGTATATATACAGAGAATAGCAGCCCCTGTGTATATTACAGAGAATAGCAGCCCCTGTGTATATTACAGAGAATAGCAGCCCCTGTGTATATAACAGAGAATAGCAGCCCCTGTGTATATACAGAGAATAGCAGCCCCTGTGTATATTACAGAGAATAGCAGCCCCTGTGTATATAATAGAGAATAGCAGCCCCTGTGTATATTACAGAGAATAGCAGCCCCTGTGTATATAATAGAGAATAGCAGCCCCTGTGTATATAACAGAGAATAGCAGCCCCTGTGTATATTACAGAGAATAGCAGCCCCTGTGTATATAACAGAGAATAGCAGCCCCTGTGTATATAACAGAGAATAGCAGGCCCTGTGTATATTACAGAGAATAGCAGCCCCTGTGTATATTACAGAGAATAGCAGCCCCTGTGTATATAACAGAGAATAGCAGCCCCTGTGTATATAATAGAGAATAGCAGCCCCTGTGAATATTGTAGAGAATAGCAGCCCCTGTGAATATTAAAGAGAACAGCAGTCTCTGTGTATATTAGAGAACAGCAGCCTCTCTTTTTTTTATACAGAATTGCGGTCCCTTTGTATATTATAGAGAAGAGCAGCACCTGTGTATATTATGCAAAACAGCAGCATCTGTGTATATTATAGAGAATAGCAGCCCCTGTGTATATTATAGAGAGTAGCAGCCCCGGTGTACATTATAGAGAATCGCAACCGCTGTGTGTATTATAGGGAATAGCAGTCCATGGGTATATTATATAGAATTGCAGCCCCTGTGTGTATTATAGAGAATAGCTGTCCCTGTGACAATTTTAAAGAACAGCAGACCCTGTGTATATTATAGAGAATAGCAGTCCATGTGTGTATTATAGAGAATAGCAGCCAATGTGTGTATTAAAGAGAATAGCAGCCCCTGTGAATATTACAGAGAATAGCAGTCCCTGTGTAGATTATAGAGAATAGCAGCCCCTGTGAATATTACAGAGAATAGCAGCCCCTGTGTATATTAAAGAGAATAGCAGCCCCTGTGTATATTACAGAGAATAGCAGCCCCTGTGTATATTACAGAGAATAGCAGCCCCTGTGTATATTATAGAGAATAGCAGCCCCTGTGTATATTACAGAGAATAGCAGCCCCTGTGTATATTACAGAGAATAGCAGCCCAATGTGTATATTAGAGATAATAGCAGCCCCTGTGTATATTACAGAGAATAGCAGTCCCTGTGTATATTATATAGAATAGCAGCTCCTGTGTATATTACAGAGAACAGCAGCCCCTGTGTATATTATATAGAATAGCAGCCCCTGTGTATATTACAGAGAAGAGCAGCCCCTGTGTATATTATATAGAAAGCAGCCCCTGTGTATAATACAGAGAATAGCAGCCCCTGTGTATATTATATAGAATAGCAGCCCTGTGTGTATTACAGAGAATAGCAGTCCCTGTGTATATTATATAGAATAGCAGCCCCTGTGTATATTACAGAGAATAGCAGCCCCTGTGTATATTATATAGAATAGCAGCCCCCTGTGTATATTACAGAGAATAGCAGCCCCTGTGTATATAACAGAGAATAGCAGCCCCTGTGTATATAACAGAGAAATAGCAGCCCCTGTGTATATAACAGAGAATAGCAGCCCCTGTGTATATAACAGAGAATAGCAGCCCTGTGTATATACAGAGAATAGCAAACCCTGTGTATATTACAGAGAATAGCAGCCCCTGTGTATATAACAGAGAATAGCAGCCCCTGTGTATATTACAGAGAATAGCAGCCCTGTGTATATAACAGAGAATAGCAGCCCCTGTGTATATAACAGAGAATAGCAGCCCCTGTGTATATTATAGAGAATAGCAGCCCCTGTGTATATATCAGAGAATAGCAGCCCTGTGTATATACAGAGAATAGCAGCCCATGTGTATATTATAGAGAATAGCAGCCCCTGTGTATATTACAGAGAATAGCAGCCCCTGTGTATATTACAGAGAATAGCAGCCCCTGTGTATATCATAGAGAATAGCAGCCCCTGTGTATATTATGCAGAATAGCAGCCCCTGTGTACATTACAGAGAATAGCAGCCCCGTGTATATTATAGAGAATAGCAGCCCCTGTGTACATTACAGAGAATAGCAGCCCCTGTGTATATAACAGAGAATAGCAGCCCCTGTGTATATTACAGAGAATAGCAGCCCCTGTGTATATTAACAGAGAATAGCAGCCCCTGTGTATATAACAGAGAATAGCAGCCCCTGTGTATATACAGAGAATAGCAGCCCCTGTGTATATTACAGAGAATAGCAGCCCCTGTGTATATTACAGAGAATAGCAGCCCCTGTGTATATAACAGAGAATAGCAGCCCCTGTGTATATATCAGAGAATAGCAGCCCCTGTGTATATAACAGAGAATAGCAGCCCCTGTGTATATAACAGAGAATAGCAGCCCCTGTGTATATAACAGAGAATAGCAGCCCCTGTGTATATTACAGAGAATAGCAGCCCCTGTGTATATAACAGAGAATAGCAGCCCCTGTGTATATAACAGAGAATAGCAGCCCCTGTGTATATTGTAGAGAATAGCAGCCCCTGTGTATATAACAGAGAATAGCAGCCCCTGTGTATATTACAGAGAATAGCAGCCCCTGTGTATATAACAGAGAATAGCAGCCCCTGTGTATATTACAGACAATAGCAGCCCCTGTGTATATAACAGAGAATAGCAGCCCCTGTGTATATAACAGAGAATAGCAGCCCCTGTGTATATAACAGAGAATAGCAGCCCCTGTGTATATAACAGAGAATAGCAGCCCCTGTGTATATACAGAGAATAGCAGCCCCTGTGTATATAACAGAGAATAGCAGCCCCTGTGTATATAACAGAGAATAGCAGCCCCTGTGTATATAACAGAGAATAGCAGCCCCTGTGTATATTACAGAGAATAGCAGCCCCTGTGAATTTAAGAGAATAGCAGCCCCTGTGTATATATAGAGAATAGCAGGCCCATGTGTATAGTACAGAGAATAGCAGCCCCTGTGTATATTACAGAGAATAGCAGCCCCTGTGTATATTACAGAGAATAGCAGTCCCTGTGTATATTACAGAGAATAGCAGCCCCTGTGTATATTACAGAGAATAGCAGCCCCTGAGTACATTACAGAGAAGAGCAGTCCCTGTGTATATTATAGAGAATAGCCCTCCCTGTGTATATTATAGAGAATAGCAGTCCCTGTGTATATTACAAAGAACAGGCAGCCCCTGTGTATATAACAGAGAATAGCAGCCCCTGTGTATTTACAGAGAATAGCAGCCCCTGTGTATATTACAGAGAATAGCAGTCCCTGTGAATATTATAGAGAATAGCAGCCCATGTGTATATTAGAGAACAGCAGCCCCTGTGTATATTATAGAGAATAGTAGCTCCTGTGTATATTGTAGAGAATAGCAGCCCCTGTGTATATTACAGAGAATAGCAGCCCCTGTGTATATTATCAAGAATAGCAGCCCCTGTGTATATTACAGAGAATAGCAGCCCCTGTGTATATTATAGAGAATAGCAGCCCCTGTGTATATTACAGAGAATAGCAGCCCCTGTGTATATTATAGAGAATAGCAGCCCCTGTGTATATTACAGAGAATAGCAGCCCCTGTGTATATTAAAGAGAATAGCAGCCCCTGTGTATATAACAGAGAATAGCAGCCCCTGTGTATATTACAGAGAATAGCAGCCCCTGTGTATATAATAGAGAATAGCAGCCCCTGTGCATATTTTAGAGAATAGCAGCCCCTGTGTATATAACAGAGAATAGCAGCCCCTGTGTATATTATAGAGAATAGCAGCCCCTGTGTATATTACAGAGAATAGCAAACCCTATGTATATTACAGAGAATAGGAGTCCTTGTGTATATTACGGAGAATAGCAGCCCCTGTGTATATATCAGAGAATAGCAGCCCCTGTGTATATTACAGAGAATAGCAGCCCCTGTGTATATTATAGAGAATAGCAGCCCTGTGTATATAACAGAGAATAGCAGCCCCTGTGTATATTAAAGAGAATAGCAGCCCCTGTGTATATTATAGAGAATAGCAGCCCCTGTGTATATAACAGAGAATAGCAGCCCCTGTGTATATAACAGAGAATAGCAGCCCCTGTGTATATAACAGAGAATAGCAGCCCCTGTGTATATTAAGAGAATAGCAGCCCCTGTGTATATTATCAAGAATAGCAGCCCCTGTGTATATTACAGAGAATAGCAGCCCCTGTGTAATATACAGAGAATAGCAGCCCCTGTGTATATACAGAGAATAGCAGCCCCTGTGTATATTATAGAGAATAGCAGCCCCTGTGTATATAACAGAGATAGCAGCCCCTGTGTATATTACAGAGAATAGCAGCCCCTGTGTATATAACAGAGAATAGCAGCCCCTGTGATATATACAGAGAATAGCAAGCCCCTGTGTATATAACAGAGAATAGCAGCCCCTGTGTATATTATAGAGAATAGCAGCCCCTGTGTATATTACAGAGAATAGCAGCCCCTGTGTATAGTACAGAGAATAGCAGTCCCTGTGTATATACAGAGAATAGCAGCCCCTGTGTATATAACAGAGAATAGCAGCCCCTGTGTATATACAGAGAATAGCAGCCCCTGTGTATATAACAGAGAATAGCAGCCCCTGTGTATATAATAGAGAATAGCAGCCCCTGTGTATATAACAGAGAATAGCAGCCCCTGTGTATATTACAGAGAATAGCAGCCCCTGTGTATTACAGAGAATAGCAGCCCCTGTGTATATAACAGAGAATAGCAGCCCCTGTGTATATTACAGAGAATAGCAGCCCCTGTGTATATAATAGAGAATAGCAGCCCCTGTGTATATAACAGATAATAGCAGCCCCTGTGTATATTACAGAGAATAGCAGCCCCTGTGTATATTATAGAGAATAGCAGCCCCTGTGTATATAACAGAGAATAGCAGCCCCTGTGTATATTACAGAGAATAGCAGCCCCTGTGTATATAACAGAGAATAGCAGCCCCTGTGTATATTACAGAGAATAGCAGCCCCTGTGTATATAACAGAGAATAGCAGCCCCTGTGTATATAACAGAGAATAGCAGCCCCTGTGTATATTACAGAGAATAGCAGCCCCTGTGTATATAACAGAGAATAGCAGCCCCTGTGTATATTACAGAGAATAGCAGCCCCTGTGTATATTACAGAGAATAGCAGCCCCTGTGTATATTACAGAGAATAGCAGCCCCTGTGTATATAACAGAGAATAGCAGCCCCTGTGTATATAACAGAGAATAGCAGCCCCTGTGTATATTACAGAGAATAGCAGCCCCTGTGTATATTACAGAGAATAGCAGCCCCTGTGTATATATAGAGAATAGCAGCCCCTGTGTATATAACAGAGAATAGCAGCCCCTGTGTATATAACAGAGAATAGCAGCCCCTGTGTATATAACAGAGAATAGCAGCCCCTGTGTATATAACAGAGAATAGCAGCCCCTGTGTATATAACAGATAATAGCAGCCCCTGTGTATATTCAGAGAATAGCAGCCCCTGTGTATATTACAGACAATAGCAGCCCCTGTTTATATAACAGAGAATAGCAGCCCCTGTGTATATAACAGAGAATAGCAGCCCCTGTGTATATATAGAGAATAGCAGCCCCTGTGTATATAACAGAGAATAGCAGCCCCTGTGTATATACAGAGAATAGCAGCCCCTGTGTATATAACAGAGAATAGCAGCCCCTGTGTATATTACAGAGAATAGCAGCCCCTGTGTATATACAGAGAATAGCAGCCCCTGTGTATATAACAGAGAATAGCAGCCCCTGTGTATATAACAGAGAATAGCAGCCCCTGTGTATATAACAGAGAATAGCAGCCCCTGTGTATATAACAGAGAATAGCAGCCCCTGTGTATATAACAGAGAATAGCAGCCCCTGTGTATATTACAGAGAATAGCAGCCCCTGTGTATATAACAGAGAATAGCAGCCCCTGTGTATATTACAGAGAATAGCAGCCCCTGTGTATATTACAGAGAATAGCAGCCCCTGTGTATATTACAGAGAATAGCAGCCCCTGTGTATATAACAGAGAATAGCAGCCCCTGTGTATAATACAGAGAATAGCAGCCCCTGTGTATATTACAGAGAATAGCAGCCCCTGTGTAAATATAGAGAATAGCAGTCCCTGTGTATATTGCAGAGAATAGCAGCCCCTGTGTATATAACAGAGAATAGCAGCCCCTGTGTATATACAGAGAATAGCAGCCCCTGTGTATATAACAGAGAATAGCAGCCCCTGTGTATATTACAGAGAATAGCAGCCCCTGTGTATATAACAGAGAATAGCAGCCCCTGTGTATATAAAAGAGAATAGCAGCCCCTGTGTATATAACAGAGAATAGCAGCCCTGTGTATATTACAGAGAATAGCAGCCCCTGTGAATATTATAGAGAATAGGAGTCCCTGTGTATATTACAGAACAGCAGCCCCTCTGTTATTTTATGGAGAATAGCAGTCCCTGTGTATATTATATAGAATAGCAGTCCATGTGAATATTATAGAGAACATGAGTCCCTGTGTATATTAGAGAACAGCAGCCCCTCTGTTATTTTATAGAGAATAGCAGTCCCTGCGTATATTATAGAGAATAGAAGTCCATGTGAATATTACAGAGAATAGCAGCCCCTGAGTATATTATAGAGAATAGCAGTCCCTGTGTATATTATACAGAATAGCAGTCCCTGTGTATATGATAGAGAATAGCAGCCCATCTGTATATTACAGAGAATAGCAGACCCTGTGTATATTATACAGAATAGCAGTCCCTGTGAGTATTGTAGAGAACAGCAGCCCTGTGTATATTATAGAGAATAGCAGCCCATGTGTATAATATAGAGAACAGCAGCCCCTGAATATATTATAGAGAATAGCAGTCCCTGTGTGTATACTATAGACAATAGCAGCCCCTGTGTATATTATAGAGAATAGCAGTCCCTGTGTATATTATAGGGAATAGCAGCCCCTGTGTATATAACAGAGAATAGCAGCCCCTGTGTATATAACAGAGAATAGCAGCCCCTGTGTATATAACAGAGAATAGCAGCCCCTGTGTATATAACAGAGAATAGCAGCCCCTGTGTATATAACAGAGAATAGCAGCCCCTGTGTATATAACAGAGAATAGCAGCCCCTGTGTATATTACAGAGAATAGCAGCCCCTGTGTATATAACAGAGAATAGCAGCCCCTGTGTATATAACAGAGAATAGCAGCCCCTGTGTATATAACAGAGAATAGCAGCCCCTGTGTATATAACAGAGAATAGCAGCCCCTGTGTATATTACAGAGAATAGCAGCCCCTGTGTATATAACAGAGAATAGCAGCCCCTGTGTATATAACAGAGAATAGCAGCCCCTGTGTATATAACAGAGAATAGCAGCCCCTGTGTATATAACAGAGAATAGCAGCCCCTGTGTATATAACAGAGAATAGCAGCCCCTGTGTATATTACAGAGAATAGCAGCCCCTGTGTATATAACAGAGAATAGCAGCCCCTGTGTATATAACAGAGAATAGCAGCCCCTGTGTATATAACAGAGAATAGCAGCCCCTGTGTATATAACAGAGAATAGCAGCCCCTGTGTATATTACAGAGAATAGCAGCCCCTGTGTATATACACAGAATAGCAGCCCCTGTGTATATTACAGAGAATTGCAGCCCCTGTGTATATAACAGAGAATAGCAGCCCCTGTGTATATAACAGAGAATAGCAGCCCCTGTGTATATAACAGAGAATAGCAGCCCCTGTGTATATTACAGAGAATAGCAGCCCTGTGTATATAACAGAGAATAGCAGCCCCTGTGTATATTACAGAGAATAGCAGCCCTGTGTATATAACAGAGAATAGCAGCCCCTGTGTATATTAAAGAGAATAGCAGCCCCTGTGAATATTATAGAGAACAGCAGTCTCTGTGTATATTAGAGAACAGCAGCCCCTCTCTCTTTTGATAGAGAATAGCGGTCCCTGTGTATATTATAGAGAAGAGCAGCACCTGTGTATATTATGCAAAACAGCAGCACCTGTGTATATTATAGAGAATACCAGACCCTGAGTATATTATAGAGATTAGCAGCCCCTGTGTTTGTTGTAGAGAATAGAAGCCCCTGAGTATATGATAGGGAATAGCCATCCCCGTGCATATGATAGAGAATAGCAGCACCTGTGTAAATTATAGAGAATAGCAGTCCCTGTGTATATTACAAAGAATAGCAGCCCCTGTGTATATTATAGAGAATCGCAGCCCCTGTGTATATTGTAGAGAATAGCCATCCATGTGTATATTATATAGAATTGCAGCCCCTGTGTGTATTATAGAGAATAGCTGTCCCTGTGACAATTTTAAAGAACAGCAGACCCTGTGTATATAACAGAGAATAGCAGCCCCTGTGTATATAATAGAGAATAGCAGCCCCTGTGTATATTACAGAGAATAGCAGCCCCTGTGTATATAACAGAGAATAGCAGCCCCTGTGTATATAACAGAGAATAGCAGCCCCTGTGTATATTACAGAGAATAGCAGCCCCTGTGTATATAACAGAGAATAGCAGCCCCTGTGTATATAACAGAGAATAGCAGCCCCTGTGTATATTACAGAGAATAGCAGCCCCTGTGTATATTACAGAGAATAGCAGCCCCTGTGTATATAACAGAGAATAGCAGCCCCTGTGTATATTACAGAGAATAGCAGCCCCTGTGTATATAACAGAGAATAGCAGCCCCTGTGTATATAACAGAGAATAGCAGCCCCTGTGTATATTACAGAGAATAGCAGCCCCTGTGTATATTACAGAGAATAGCAGCCCCTGTGTATATAACAGAGAATAGCAGCCCCTGTGTATATAACAGAGAATAGCAGCCCCTGTGTATATTATAGAGAATAGCAGTCCCTGTGTTTATTGTAGAGAACAGCAGCCCTGTGTATATTATAGAGAATAGCAGCCCATGTGAGTATTATAGAGAACAGCAATCCCTGTGTATATTATAGAGAATAGCAGCCCCTGTGAATATTACAGAGAACAGGAGTCCCTGTGTATATTAGAGAACAGCAGCCCCTCTGTATATTTATAGAGAATAGCTGTCCCTGTGTATATTATAGAGAATAGCAGTCCCTGAGTATATTATCAGAGAATAGCAGCCCCTGAGTATATTATAGAGAATAGCAGTCCCGTGTATATATACAGAATAGCAGTCCCTGTGTATATTATAGAGAATAGCAGCCATCTGCATATTACAGAGAATAGCAGCCCCTGTATATATTATACAGAATAGCAGTCCCGGTGTGTATTGTAGAGAACAGCAGCCCTGTGTATATTATAAAGAATAGCAGACCATGTGTATATATAGAGAATCGCAGTCCCTGTGTATATAACAGAGAATAGCAGCCCTGTGTATATTACAGAGAATAGCAGCCCCTGTGTATATAACAGAGAATAGCAGCCCCTGTGTATATAACAGAGAATAGCAGCCCCTGTGTATATAACAGAGAATAGCAGCCCCTGTGTATATAACAGAGAATAGCAGCCCCTGTGTATATTACAGAGAATAGCAGCCCCTGTGTATATAACAGAGAATAGCAGCCCCTGTGTATATAACAGAGAATAGCAGCCCCTGTGTATATAACAGAGAATAGCAGCCCCTGTGTATATAACAGAGAATAGCAGCCCCTGTGTATATTACAGAGAATAGCAGCCCCTGTGTATATTACAGAGAATAGCAGCCCCTGTGTATATAACAGAGAATAGCAGCCCCTGTGTATATAACAGAGAATAGCAGCCCCTGTGTATATTATAGAGAATAGCAGCCCCTGTGTATATAACAGAGAATAGCAGCCCCTGTGTATATAACAGAGAATAGCAGCCCCTGTGTATATAACAGAGAATAGCAGCCCCTGTGTATATAACAGAGAATAGCAGCCCCTGTGTATATAATAGAGAATAGCAGCCCCTGTGTATATTACAGAGAATAGCAGCCCCTGTGTATATAACAGAGAATAGCAGCCCCTGTGTATATAACAGAGAATAGCAGCCCCTGTGTATATAACAGAGAATAGCAGCCCCTGTGTATATTACAGAGAATAGCAGCCCCTGTGTATATTACAGAGAATAGCAGCCCCTGTGTATATAACAGAGAATAGCAGCCCCTGTGTATATAACAGAGAATAGCAGCCCCTGTGTATATTACAGAGAATAGCAGCCCCTGTGTATATAACAGAGAATAGCAGCCCTGTGTATATAACAGAGAATAGCAGCCCCTGTGTATATAACAGAGAATAGCAGCCCCTGTGTATATTACAGAGAATAGCAGCCCCTGTGTATATAACAGAGAATAGCAGCCCCTGTGTATATAACAGAGAATAGCAGCCCCTGTGCAGATTATAGAGAATAGCAGCCCCTGTGAATATTACAGAGAATAGCAACCCCTGAGTATATTATACAGAATAGCAGTCCCTGTGTTTATTGTAGAGAACAGCAGCCCTGTGTATATTATAGAGAATAGCAGCCCCTGTGAATATTATAGAGAACAGGAGTCCCTGTGTATATTAGAGAACAGCAGCCCCTCTGTTATTTTATGGAGAATAGCAGTCCCTGTGTATATAATAGAGAATAGCAGCCCCTGTGAATATTACAGAGAACAGGAGTCCCTGTGTATATTAGAGAACAGCAGCCCCTCTGTTATTTTATAGAGAATAGCAGTCCCTGTGTATATTATAGAGAATAGTAGTCCATGTGAATATTACAGAGAATAGCAGCCCCTGAGTATATCATAGAGAATAGCAGTCCCTGTGTTTATTATAGAGAACAGCAATCCCTGTGTATATTATAGAGAATAGCAGCCCCTGTGAATATTACAGAGAACAGGAGTCTCTGTGTATATAACAGAGAATAGCAGCCCCTGTGTATATTACAGAGAATAGCAGCCCCTGTGTATATAACAGAGAATAGCAGCCCCTGTGTATATAACAGAGAATAGCAGCCCCTGTGTATATTACAGAGAATAGCAGCCCCTGTGTATATAACAGAGAATAGCAGCCCCTGTGTATATAACAGAGAATAGCAGCCCCTGTGTATATAACAGAGAATAGCAGCCCCTGTGTATATAACAGAGAATAGCAGCCCCTGTGTATATAACAGAGAATAGCAGCCCCTGTGTATATAACAGAGAATAGCAGCCCCTGTGTATATAACAGAGAATAGCAGCCCCTGTGTATATAACAGAGAATAGCAGGCCCTGTGTATATAACAGAGAATAGCAGCCCCTGTGTATATAACAGAGAATAGCAGCCCCTGTGTATATTACAGAGAATAGCAGCCCCTGTGTATATTACAGAGAATAGCAGCCCCTGTGTATATTACAGAGAATAGCAGCCCCTGTGTATATTATGCAAAACAGCAGCACCTGTGTATATTATAGAGAATAACAGACCCTGAGTATATTATAGAGATTAGCAGCCCCTGCGTTTGATGTAGAGAATAGAAGCCCCTGAGTATATGATAGGGAATAGCCATCCCCGTGCATATGATGGAGAATAGCAGCACCTGTGTAAATTATAGAGAATAGCAGTCCCTGTGCACATTATAAAGAACAGCAGGCCCTGTGTATATTATATAGAATAGCAGTCCATGTGTGTATTATAGAGAATAGCAGCCCATGTGTATATTATACAGAATAGCAGTCCTAATGTATATCATAGAGAATAGCAGTCCCTGTGTCTATTATAGAGAATAGCAACCCCTGAGTATATTATACAGAATAGCAGTCCCTGTGTTTATTGTAGAGAACAGCAGCCCTGTGTATATTATAGAGAATAGCAGCCCATGTGAGTATTATAGAGAACAGCAATCCCTGTGTATATTATAGAGAATAGCAGCCCCTGTGAATATTATAGAGAAAAGGAGTCCCTGTGTATATTAGAGAACAGCAGCCCCTCTGTTATTTATAGAGAATAGCAGTCCCTGTGTATATACAGAGAATAGCAGTCCATGTGAATATTACAGAGAATAGCAGCCCCTGAGTATATTATAGAGAATAGCATTCCCCTGTGTATATTATACAGAATAGCAGTCCCTGTGTATATTATAGAGAATAGCAGCCCATCTGTATATTACAGAGAATAGCAGCCCCTGCATATATTATACAGAATAGCAGTCCCTATGTGTATTGTAGAGAACAGCAACCCTGTGTATATTATGGAGAATAGCAGCCCATGTGTATATTATAGAGAACAGCAGCCCCTGAATATATTATAGAGAATAGCAGCCCCTGAGTATATTATAGAGAATAGCAGTCCATGTGTATATTATAGAGAATAGCAGCCCATGTGTGTATTAAAGAGAATAGCAGCCCCTGTGTATATTACAGAGAACAGCAGTCCCTGTGCAGATTATAGAGAATAGCAGCCCCTGTGAATATTACAGAGAATAGCAACCCCAGAGTATATTATACAGAATAGCAGTCCCTGTGTTTATTGTAGAGAACAGCAGCCCTGTGTATATTATAGAGAATAGCAGCCCCTGTGAATATTATAGAGAACAGGAGTCCATGTGTATATTAGAGAACAGCAGCCCCTCTGTTATTTTATGGAGAATAGCAGTCCCTGTGTATATTATAGAGAATAGCAGTCCATGTGAATATTATAGAGAACATGGGTCCCTGTGTATATTTGAGAACAGCAGCCCCTTTGTTATTTTATGGAGAATAGCAGTCCCTGTGTATATTATAGAGAATAGAAGTCCATGTGAATATTACAGAGAATAGCAGCCCCTGAGTATATTATAGAGAATAGCAGACCCTGTGTATATTATACAGAATAGCAGTCCCTGTGTATATTATAGAGAATAGCAGCCCATCTGTATATTACAGAGAATAGCAGCCCCTGTATATATTATACAGAATAGCAGTCCCTGTGTGTATTGTAGAGAACAGCAGCCCTGTGTATATTATAGAAAATAGCAGCCCATGTGTATATTAAAGAGAACAGCAGCCCCTGTGTATATTATAGAGAATAGCAGCCCCTGTGAATATTGTAGAGAATAGCAGCCCCTGTGAATATTATAGAGAACAGCAGTCTCTGTGTATATTAGAGAACAGCAGCCCCTCTTTTTTTTTATAGAGAATTGCGGTCCCTGTGTAAATTATAGAGAAGAGCAGCACCTGTGTATATTATGCAAAACAGCAGCATCTGTGTATATTATAGAGAATAGCAGCCCCTGTGTATATTATAGAGAGTAGCAGCCCCGGTGTACATTATAGAGAATCGCAACCGCTGTGTGTATTATAGGGAATAGCAGTCCATGGGTATATTATATAGAATTGCAGCCCCTGTGTGTATTATAGAGAATAGCTGTCCCTGTGACAATTTTAAAGAATAGCAGCCCCTGTGTATATTACAGAGAATAGCAGCCCCTGTGTATATTACAGAGAATAGCAGCCCCTGTGTATATTACAGAGAATAGCAGCCCCTGTGTATATAACAGAGAATAGCAGCCCCTGTGTATATTACAGAGAATAGCAGCCCCTGTGTATATATCAGAGAATAGCAGCCCCTGTGTATATTACAGAGAATAGCAGCCCCTGTGTATATTACAGAGAATAGCAGCCCCTGTGTATATTACAGAGAATAGCAGCCCCTGTGTATATTACAGAGAATAGCAGCCCCTGTGTATATTACAGAGAATAGCAGCCCTGTGTATATTACAGAGAATAGCAGCCCCTGTGTATATTGCAGAGAATAGTAGCTCCTGTGTATATTATAGGGAATAGCAAACACTGTGTATATAACAGAGAATAGCAGCCCCTGTGTATATTACAGAGAATAGTAGCCCACTGTGTTAATTACAGAGAATAGCAGCCCCTGTGTATATTACAGAGAATACCAGACCCTGAGTATATTATAGAGATTAGCAGCCCCTGTGTTTGTTGTAGAGAATAGAAGCCCCTGAGTATATGATAGGGAATAGCCATCCCCGTGCATATGATAGAGAATAGCAGCACCTGTGTAAATTATAGAGAATAGCAGTCCCTGTGTATATTACAAAGAATAGCAGCCCCTGTGTATATTATAGAGAATCGCAGCCCCTGTGTATATTGTAGAGAATAGCCATCCCTGTGTATATTACAGTGAATAACCGTCCCCGTGTATATTATAAAGAATAGCAGCCACCCTGTATATTA
This sequence comes from Carcharodon carcharias, assembly GCF_017639515.1. Lineage (NCBI taxonomy): Eukaryota > Metazoa > Chordata > Chondrichthyes > Lamniformes > Lamnidae > Carcharodon > Carcharodon carcharias. The sequence goes on from NW_024470676.1 coordinate 397,222, forward strand.
TAGAGAATAGCCATCCCTGTTTATACTATAGAGAATAGCCTTACCCGTGTATGTTATAGAGAATAGCAGCCCCTGTGTATATTATAGAGAGTAGCAGCCCCGGTGTACATTATAGAGAATCGCAACCGCTGTGTGTATTATAGGGAATAGCAGTCCATGTGTATATTATATAGAATTGCAGCCCCTGTGTGTATTACAGAGAATAGCAGCCCCTGTGTATATAACAGAGAATAGCAGCCCCTGTGTATATAACAGAGAATAGCAGCCCCTGTGTATATTACAGAGAATAGCAGCCCCTGTGTATATAACAGAGAATAGCAGCCCCTGTGTATATTACAGAGAATAGCAGCCCCTGTGTATATAACAGAGAATAGCAGCCCCTGTGTATATAACAGAGAATAGCAGCCCCTGTGTATATACAGAGAATAGCAGCCCCTGTGTATATAACAGAGAATAGCAGCCCCTGTGTATATAACAGAGAATAGCAGCCCCTGTGTATATACAGAGAATAGCAGCCCCTGTGTATATAACAGAGAATAGCAGCCCCTTTGTATATTACAGAGAATAGCAGCCCCTGTGTATATTACAGAGAATAGCAGCCCCTGTGTATATAACAGAGAATAGCAGCCCCTGTGTATATAACAGAGAATAGCAGCCCCTGTGTATATACAGAGAATAGCAGCCCCTGTGTATATAATAGAGAATAGTAGTCCATGTGAATATTACAGAGAATAGCAGCCCCTGAGTATATCATAGAGAATAGCAGTCCCTGTGTTTATTATAGAGAACAGCAATCCCTGTGTATATTATAGAGAATAGCAGCCCCTGTGAATATTACAGAGAACAGGAGTCTCTGTGTATATTAGAGAACAGCAGCCCCTCTGTTATTTTATAGAGAATAGCTGTCCCTGTGTATATTATAGAGAATAGCAGTCCATGAGAATATTACAGAGAATAGCAGCCCCTGAGTATATTATAGAGAATAGCAGTCCCTGTGTATATAATACAGAATAGCAGTCCCTGTGTATATTATAGAGAATAGCAGCCCATCTGTATATTACAGAGAATAGCAGCCCCTGTATATATTATACAGAATAGCAGTCCCGGTGTGTATTGTAGAGAACAGCAGCCCTGTGTATATTATAAAAAATAGCAGACCATGTGTATATTATAGAGAACAGCAGTCCCTGTGTATATTATAGAGAATAGCAGCCCCTGTGAATATTGTAGAGAATAGCAGCCCCTGTGAATATTATAGAGAACAGCAGTCTCTGTGTATATTAGAGAACAGCAGCCCCTCTTTTTTTTTATAGAGAATAGCGGTCCCTGTGTATATTATAGAGAAGAGCAGCACCTGTGTATATTATGCAAAACAGCAGCACCTGTGTATATTATAGAGAATAACAGACCCTGAGTATATTATAGAGATTAGCAGCCCCTGCGTTTGATGTAGAGAATAGAAGCCCCTGAGTATATGATAGGGAATAGCCATCCCCGTGCATATGATGGAGAATAGCAGCACCTGTGTAAATTATAGAGAATAGCAGTCCCTGTGCACATTATAAAGAACAGCAGGCCCTGTGTATATTATATAGAATAGCAGTCCATGTGTGTATTATAGAGAATAGCAGCCCATGTGTATATTATACAGAATAGCAGTCCTAATGTATATCATAGAGAATAGCAGTCCCTGTGTCTATTATAGAGAATAGCAACCCCTGAGTATATTATACAGAATAGCAGTCCCTGTGTTTATTGTAGAGAACAGCAGCCCTGTGTATATTATAGAGAATAGCAGCCCATGTGAGTATTATAGAGAACAGCAATCCCTGTGTATATTATAGAGAATAGCAGCCCCTGTGAATATTATAGAGAACAGGAGTCCCTGTGTATATTAGAGAACAGCAGCCCCTCTGTTATTTTATAGAGAATAGCAGTCCCTGTGTATATTACAGAGAATAGCAGTCCATGTGAATATTACAGAGAATAGCAGCCCCTGAGTATATTATAGAGAATAGCATTCCCTGTGTATATTATACAGAATAGCAGTCCCTGTGTATATTATAGAGAATAGCAGCCCATCTGTATATTACAGAAGAATAGCAGCCCCTGCATATATTATACAGAATAGCAGTCCCTATGTGTATTGCAGAGAACAGCAGCCCTGTGTATATTATAGAAAATAGCAGCCCATGTGTATATTATAGAGAACAGCAGCCCCTGTGTATATTATAGAGAATAGCAGCCCCTGAGTATATTATATAGAATAGCAGGCCATGTGTGTAGTATAGAGAATAGCAGCCAATGTGTGTATTAAAGAGAATAGCAGCCCCTGTGTATATTACAGAGAACAGCAGTCCCTGTGCAGATTATAGAGAATAGCAGCCCCTGTGAATATTACAGAGAATAGCAACCCCAGAGTATATTATACAGAATAGCAGTCCCTGTGTTTATTGTAGAGAACAGCAGCCCTGTGTATATTATAGAGAATAGCAGCCCCTGTGAATATTATAGAGAACAGGAGTCCATGTGTATATTAGAGAACAGCAGCCCCTCTGTTATTTTATGGAGAATAGCAGTCCCTGTGTATATTATAGAGAATAGCAGTCCATGTGAATATTATAGAGAACATGGGTCCCTGTGTATATTTGAGAACAGCAGCCCCTTTGTTATTTTATGGAGAATAGCAGTCCCTGTGTATATTATAGAGAATAGAAGTCCATGTGAATATTACAGAGAATAGCAGCCCCTGAGTATATTATAGAGAATAGCAGACCCTGTGTATATTATACAGAATAGCAGTCCCTGTGTATATTATAGAGAATAGCAGCCCATCTGTATATTACAGAGAATAGCAGCCCCTGTATATATTATACAGAATAGCAGTCCCTGTGTGTATTGTAGAGAACAGCAGCCCTGTGTATATTATAGAAAATAGCAGCCCATGTGTATATTAAAGAGAACAGCAGCCCCTGTGTATATTATAGAGAATAGCAGCCCCTGTGAATATTGTAGAGAATAGCAGCCCCTGTGAATATTATAGAGAACAGCAGTCTCTGTGTATATTAGAGAACAGCAGCCCCTCTTTTTTTTTATAGAGAATTGCGGTCCCTGTGTAAATTATAGAGAAGAGCAGCACCTGTGTATATTATGCAAAACAGCAGCATCTGTGTATATTATAGAGAATAGCAGCCCCTGTGTATATTATAGAGAGTAGCAGCCCCGGTGTACATTATAGAGAATCGCAACCGCTGTGTGTATTATAGGGAATAGCAGTCCATGGGTATATTATATAGAATTGCAGCCCCTGTGTGTATTATAGAGAATAGCTGTCCCTGTGACAATTTTAAAGAACAGCAGACCCTGGGTATATTATAGAGAATAGCAGTCCAAGTGCGTATTATAGAGAATAGCAGCCAATGTGTGTATTAAAGAGAATAGCAGCCCCTGTGAATATTACAGAGAATAGCAGTCCCTGTGTAGATTATAGAGAATAGCAGCCCCTGTGAATATTACAGAGAATAGCAACCCCTGAGTATATTAAAGAGAATAGCAGTCCCTGTGTTTATTGTAGAGAACAGCAGCCCTCTGTATATTATAGAGAATAGCAGCCCATGTGAGTATTATAGAGAACAGCAATCCCTGTGTATATTATAGAGAATAGCAGCCCCTGTGAATATTACAGAGAACAGGAGTCCCTGTGTATATTAGAGAACAGCAGCCCCTCTGTTATTTTATAGAGAATAGCAGTCCCTGTGTATATTATAGAGAATAGCAGTCCATGTGAATATTACAGAGAATAGCAGCCCCTGAGTATATTATAGAGAATAGCAGTCCCTGTGTATATTATACAGAATAGCAGTCCCTGTGTATATTATAGAGAATAGCAGCCCATCTGTATATTACAGAGAATAGCAGCCCCTGTATATATTATACAGAATAGCAGTCCCTGTGTGTATTGTAAAGAACAGCAGCCCTGTGTATATTATAGAAAATAGCAGCCCATGTGTATATTGTAGAGAACAGCAGCCCCTGTGTATATTATAGAGAATAGCAGCCCCTGTGAATATTGTAGAGAATAGCAGCCCCTGTGAATATTATAGAGAACAGCAGTCTCTGTGTATATTAGAGAACAGCAGCCCCTCTCTCTTTTGATAGAGAATAGCGGTCCCTGTGTATATTATAGAGAAGAGCAGCCCCTGTGTATATTACAGAGAATAGCAGCCCCTGTGTATATAACAGAGAATAGCAGCCCCTGTGTATATTACAGAGAATAGCAGCCCCTGTGTATATTACAGAGAATAGCAGCCCCTGTGTATATTACAGAGAATAGCAGCCCCTGTGTATATAACAGAGAATAGCAGCCCCTGTGTATATTACAGAGAATAGCAGCCCCTGTGTATATAACAGAGAATAGCAGCCCCTGTGTATATAACAGAGAATAGCAGCCCCTGTGTATATTACAGAGAATAGCAGCCCCTGTGTATATAACAGAGAATAGCAGCCCCTGTGTATATTACAGAGAATAGCAGCCCCTGTGTATATAACAGAGAATAGCAGCCCCTGTGTATATAACAGAGAATAGCAGCCCCTGTGTATATAACAGAGAATAGCAGCCCCTGTGTATATTACAGAGAATAGCAGCCCCTGTGTATATTACAGAGAATAGCAGCCCCTGTGTATATAACAGAGAATAGCAGCCCCTGTGAATATTACAGAGAATAGCAACCCCTGAGTATATTATACAGAATAGCAGTCCCTGTGTTTATTGTAGAGAACAGCAGCCCTGTGTATATTATAGAGAATAGCAGCCCCTGTGAATATTATAGAGAACAGGAGTCCCTGTGTATATTAGAGAACAGCAGCCCCTCTGTTATTTTATGGAGAATAGCAGTCCCTGTGTATATAATAGAGAATAGCAGCCCCTGTGAATATTACATAGAACAGGAGTCCCTGTGTATATTAGAGAACAGCAGCCCCTCTGTTATTTTATAGAGAATAGCAGTCCCTGTGTATATTATAGAGAATAGTAGTCCATGTGAATATTACAGAGAATAGCAGCCCCTGAGTATATTATAGAGAATAGCAGTCCCTGTGTTTATTGTAGAGAACAGCAGCCCTGTGTATATTATAGAGAATAGCAGCCCATGTGAGTATTATAGAGAACAGCAAACCCTGTGTATATTATAGAGAATAGGAGCCCATGTGTATATTACAGAGTTTAGTAGCCCCTGTGTTAATTACAGAGAATAGCAGCCCTTGTGTATATTACAGAGAATAGCAAACCCTGTGTATATTATAGAGAATAGCAGCCCCTGTGTATATTACAGAGAATAGCAGCCCCTGTGTATATTACAGAGAATAGCAGCCCCTGTGTATATAATAGAGAATAGCAGCCCCTGTGTATATAACAGAGAATAGCAGCCCCTGTGTATATAACAGAGAATAGCAGCCCCTGTGTATATAACAGAGAATAGCAGCCCCTGTGTATATAACAGAGAATAGCAGCCCTGTGTATATTACAGAGAATAGCAGCCCCTGTGTATATAATAGAGAATAGCAGCCCCTGTGTATATACAGAGAATAGCAACCCTGTGTATATTACAGAGAATAGCAGCCCTGTGTATATTACAGAGAATAGCAGCCCCTGTGTATATTACAGAGAATAGCAGCCCCTGTGTATATTACAGAGAATAGCAGCCCCTGTGTATATTATAGAGAATAGCAGCCCCTGTGTATATTATAGAGAATAGCAGCCCCTGTGTATATTATAGAGAATAGCAGTCCCTGTGTATATTGTAGAGAATAGCAGCCCCTGTGTATAATATAGAGAATAGCAGCCCCTGTGTATATTATAGAGAATAGCAGCCGCTGTGTATATTACAGAGAATAGCAGTCCCTGTGTATATTATAGAGAATAGCAGCCCCTGTGTATATATAGAGAATAGCAGCCCCTGTGTATATTATAGAGAATAGCAGCCCCTGTGTATATATCAGAGAATAGCAGTCCCTGTGTATATTAAGAGAATAGCAGCCCCTGAGTATATTATAGAGAATAGCAGCCCCTGTGTATATTATAGAGAATAGCAGTCCCTATGTGTATATTATAGAGAATAGCAGTCCCTGTGTATATTACAGAGAATAGCAGTCCCATATGTATATTACAGAGAATAACCATCCCCGTGTATATTACAGAGAATAGCAGCCACCCAGTATATTATAGAGAATAGCCATCCCTGTTTATACTAAGAGAATAGCCTTACCCGTGTATGTTATAGAGAATAGCAGCCCCTGTGTATATTATAGAGAGTAGCAGCCCCGGTGTACATTATAGAGAATCGCAACCGCTGTGTGTATTATAGGGAATAGCAGTCCATGTGTATATTATATAGAATTGCAGCCCCTGTGTGTATTATAGAGAATAGCTGTCCCTGTGACAATTTTAAAGAACAGCAGACCCTGTGTATATTATATAGAATAGCAGGCCATGTGTGTAGTATAGAGAATAGCAGCCAATGTGTGTATTAAAGAGAATAGCAGCCCCTGTGTAGATTACAGAGAACAGCAGTCCCTGTGCAGATTATAGAGAATAGCAGCCCCTGTGAATATTACAGAGAATAGCAACCCCTGAGTATATTATACAGAATAGCAGTCCCTGTGTTTATTGTAGAGAACAGCAGCCCTGTGTATATTATAGAGAATAGCAGCCCCTGTGAATATTATAGAGAACAGGAGTCCCTGTGTATATTAGAGAACAGCAGCCCCTCTGTTATTTTATGGAGAATAGCAGTCCCTGTGTATATAATAGAGAATAGCAGCCCCTGTGAATATTACAGAGAACAGGAGTCCCTGTGTATATTAGAGAACAGCAGCCCCTCTGTTATTTTATAGAGAATAGCAGTCCCTGTGTATATTATAGAGAATAGTAGTCCATGTGAATATTACAGAGAATAGCAGCCCCTGAGTATATCATAGAGAATAGCAGTCCCTGTGTTTATTATAGAGAACAGCAATCCCTGTGTATATTATAGAGAATAGCAGCCCCTGTGAATATTACAGAGAACAGGAGTCTCTGTGTATATTAGAGAACAGCAGCCCCTCTGTTATTTTATAGAGAATAGCTGTCCCTGTGTATATTATAGAGAATAGCAGTCCATGAGAATATTACAGAGAATAGCAGCCCCTGAGTATATTATAGAGAATAGCAGTCCCTGTGTATATAATACAGAATAGCAGTCCCTGTGTATATTATAGAGAATAGCAGCCCATCTGTATATTACAGAGAATAGCAGCCCCTGTATATATTATACAGAATAGCAGTCCCGGTGTGTATTGTAGAGAACAGCAGCCCTGTGTATATTATAAAAAATAGCAGACCATGTGTATATTATAGAGAACAGCAGTCCCTGTGTATATTATAGAGAATAGCAGCCCCTGTGAATATTGTAGAGAATAGCAGCCCCTGTGAATATTATAGAGAACAGCAGTCTCTGTGTATATTAGAGAACAGCAGCCCCTCTTTTTTTTTATAGAGAATAGCGGTCCCTGTGTATATTATAGAGAAGAGCAGCACCTGTGTATATTATGCAAAACAGCAGCACCTGTGTATATTATAGAGAATAACAGACCCTGAGTATATTATAGAGATTAGCAGCCCCTGCGTTTGATGTAGAGAATAGAAGCCCCTGAGTATATGATAGGGAATAGCCATCCCCGTGCATATGATGGAGAATAGCAGCACCTGTGTAAATTATAGAGAATAGCAGTCCCTGTGCACATTATAAAGAACAGCAGGCCCTGTGTATATTATATAGAATAGCAGTCCATGTGTGTATTATAGAGAATAGCAGCCCATGTGTATATTATACAGAATAGCAGTCCTAATGTATATTATAGAGAGTAGCAGCCCTTGTGAATATTACAGAGAATAGCAACCCCTGAGTATATTATACAGAATAGCAGTCCCTGTGTTTATTGTAGAGAACAGCAGCCCTGTGTATATTTTAGAGAATAGCAGTCCATGTGTATATTATAGAGAACAGCAATCCCTGTGTATATTATAGAGAAGAGCAGACCCTGTGAATATTATAGAGAACAGGACTCCCTGTGTATATTAGAGAACATCAGCCCTTCTGTTATTTTATAGAGAATAGCGGTCCCTGTGTATATTACAGAGAATAGCAGTCCATGTGAATATTACAGAGAATAGCAGCCCCTGTGTATATTATAGAGAATAGCAGTCCCTGTGTATATTATACAGAATAGCAGTCCCTGTGTATATTATAGAGAATAGCAGCCCCTGTGTATATTACAGAGAATAGCAGCCCCTGTGTATATTATAGAGAATAGCAGCCCCTGTGTGTATTACAGAGAATAGCAGCCCCTGTGTATATTACAGAGAATAGCAGCCCCTGTGTATATTACAGAGAATAGCAGCCCCTGTGTATATTATAGAGAATAGCAGCCCCTGTGTATATAACAGAGAATAGCAGCCCCTGTGTATATTATAGAGAATAGCAGCCCCTGTGTATATTACAGAGAATAGCAGCCCCTGTGTATATTACAGAGAATAGCAGCCCCTGTGTATATTATAGAGAATAGCAGCCCCTGTGAATATTACAGAGAATAGCAGCCCCAGTGTATATATAGAGAATAGCAGCCCCTGTGAATATTGTAGAGAATAGCAGCCCCTGTGAATATTATAGAGAACAGCAGCCCCTGTGAATATTATAGAGAACAGGAGTCCCTGTGTATATTAGAGAACAGCAGCCCCTCTGTTATTTTATGGAGAATAGCAGTCCCTGTGTATATTATAGAGAATAGCAGTCCATGTGAATATTATAGAGAACATGGGTCCCTGTGTATATTTGAGAACAGCAGCCCCTTTGTTATTTTATGGAGAATAGCAGTCCCTGTGTATATTATAGAGAATAGAAGTCCATGTGAATATTACAGAGAATAGCAGCCCCTGAGTATATTATAGAGAATAGCAGACCCTGTGTATATTATACAGAATAGCAGTCCCTGTGTATATTATAGAGAATAGCAGCCCATCTGTATATTACAGAGAATAGCAGCCCCTGTATATATTATACAGAATAGCAGTCCCTGTGTGTATTGTAGACAACAGCAGCCCTGTGTATATTATAGAAAATAGCAGCCCATGTGTATATTATAGAGAACAGCAGCCCCTGTGTATATTACAGAGAATAGCAGCCCCTGTGTATATTACAGAGAATAGCAGCCCCTGTGTATATTGCAGAGAATAGCAGCCCCTGTGTATATTACAGAGAATAGCAGCCCCTGTGTATATGACAGAGAACAGCAGCCCCTGTGTATATAACAGAGAATAGCAGCCCCTGTGTATATAACAGAGAATAGCAGCCCCTGTGTATATTACAGAGAATAGCAGCCCCTGTGTATATAACAGAGAATAGCAGCCCCTGTGTATATTACAGAGAATAGCAGCCCCTGTGTATATAACAGAGAATAGCAGCCCCTGTGTATATAACAGAGAATAGCAGCCCCTGTGTATATTACAGAGAATAGCAGCCCCTGTGTATATTACAGAGAATAGCAGCCCCTGTGTATATAATAGAGAATAGCAGCCCCTGTGTATATAACAGAGAATAGCAGCCCCTGTGTATATAACAGAGAATAGCAGCCCCTGTGTATATTACAGAGAATAGCAGCCCCTGTGTAGATTATAGAGAATAGCAGCCCCTGTGAATATTACAGAGAATAGCAACCCCTGAGTATATTAAAGAGAATAGCAGTCCCTGTGTTTATTGTAGAGAACAGCAGCCCTCTGTATATTATAGAGAATAGCAGCCCATGTGAGTATTATAGAGAACAGCAATCCCTGTGTATATTATAGAGAATAGCAGCCCCTGTGAATATTACAGAGAACAGGAGTCCCTGTGTATATTAGAGAACAGCAGCCCCTCTGTTATTTTATAGAGAATAGCAGTCCCTGTGTATATTATAGAGAATAGCAGTCCATGTGAATATTACAGAGAATAGCAGCCCCTGAGTATATTATAGAGAATAGCAGTCCCTGTGTATATTATAGAGAATAGCAGCCCATCTGTATATTACAGAGAATAGCAGCCCCTGTATATATTATACAGAATAGCAGTCCCTGTGTGTATTGTAAAGAACAGCAGCCCTGTGTATATTATAGAAAATAGCAGCCCATGTGTATATTATAGAGAACAGCAGCCCCTGTGTATATTATAGAGAATAGCAGCCCCTGTGAATATTGTAGAGAATAGCAGCCCCTGTGAATATTATAGAGAAGAGCAGTCTCTGTGTATATTAGAGAACAGCAGCCCCTCTCTCTTTTGATAGAGAATAGCGGTCCCTGTGTATATTATAGAGAAGAGCAGCACCTGTGTATATTATGCAAAACAGCAGCACCTGTGTATATTATAGAGAATACCAGACCCTGAGTATATTATAGAGATTAGCAGCCCCTGTGTTTGTTGTAGAGAATAGAAGCCCCTGAGTATATGATAGGGAATAGCCATCCCCGTGCATATGATAGAGAATAGCAGCACCTGTGTAAATTATAGAGAATAGCAGTCCCTGTGTATATTACAAAGAATAGCAGTCCCTGTGTATATTATAGAGAATAGCAGCCCCTGTGTATATTGTAGAGAATAGCCATCCCTGTGTATATTACAGAGAATAACCGTCCCCGTGTATATTATAGAGAATAGCAGCCCCTGTGTATATTACAGAGAATAGCAGCCCCTGTGTATATAACAGAGAATAGCAGCCCCTGTGTATATTACAGAGAATAGCAGCCCCTGTGTATATTACAGAGAATAGCAGCCCCTGTGTATATTACAGAGAATAGCAGCCCCTGTGTATATAACAGAGAATAGCAGCCCCTGTGTATATTACAGAGAATAGCAGCCCCTGTGTATATTACAGAGAATAGCAGCCCCTGTGTATATTACAGAGAATAGCAGCCCCTGTGTATATTACAGAGAATAGCAGCCCCTGTGTATATAACAGAGAATAGCAGCCCCTGTGTATATTATAGAGAATAGCAGCCCCTGTGTATATTACAGAGAATAGCAGCCCCTGTGTATATTACAGAGAATAGCAGCCCCTGTGTATATAACAGAGAATAGCAGCCCCTGTGTATATTACAGAGAATAGCAGCCCCTGTGTTTATTACAGAGAATAGCAGCCACTCTGTATATTATAGAGAATAGCAGCCCCTGTGAATATTATAGAGAACAGGAGTCCCTGTGTATATTAGAGAACAGCAGCCCCTCTGTTATTTTATGGAGAATAGCAGTCCCTGTGTATATAATAGAGAATAGCAGCCCCTGTGAATATTACAGAGAACAGGAGTCCCTGTGTATATTAGAGAACAGCAGCCCCTCTGTTATTTTATAGAGAATAGCAGTCCCTGTGTATATTATAGAGAATAGCAGTCCATGTGAATATTACAGAGAAGAGCAGCCCCTGAGTATATTATAGAGAATAGCAGTCCCTGTGTTTATTGTAGAGAACAGCAGCCCTGTGTATATTATAGAGAATAGCAGCCCATGTGAGTATTATAGAGAACAGCAATCCCTGTGTATATTATAGAGAATAGCAGCCCCTGTGAATATTACAGAGAACAGGAGTCCCTGTGTATATTAGAGAACAGCAGCCCCTCTGTTATTTTATAGAGAATAGCAGTCCCTGTGTATATTATAGAGAATAGCAGTCCATGTGAATATTACAGAGAATAGCAGCCCCTGAGTATATTATAGAGAATAGCAGTCCCTGTGTATATAATACAGAATAGCAGTCCCTGTGTATATTATGGAGAATAGCAGCCCATCTGTATATTACAGAGAATAGCAGCCCCTGTATATATTATACAGAATAGCAGTCCCGGTGTGTATTGTAGAGAACAGCAGCCCTGTGTATATTATAAAAAATAGCAGCCCATGTGTATATTATAGAGAACAGCAGTCCCTGTGTATATTATAGAGAATAGCAGCCCCTGTGAATATTGTAGAGACTAGCAGCCCCTGTGAATATTATAGAGAACAGCAGTCTCTGTGTATATTAGAGAACAGCAGCCCCTCTTTTTTTTTATAGAGAATAGCGGTCCCTGTGTATATTATAGAGAAGAGCAGCACCCGTGTATATTATGCAAAACAGCAGCACCTGTGTATATTATAGAGAATAACAGACCCTGAGTATATTATAGAGATTAGCAGCCCCTGCGTTTGATGTAGAGAATTGAAGCCCCTGAGTATATGATAGGGAATAGCCATCCACGTGCATATGATAGAGAATAGCAGCACCTGTGTAAATTATAGAGAATAGCAGTCCCTGTGCACATTATAAAGAACAGCAGGCCCTGTGTATATTATATAGAATAGCAGTCCATGTGTGTATTATAGAGAATAGCAGCCCATGTGTATATTAAAGAGAATAGCAGCCCCTGTGTATATTATACAGAATAGCAGTCCTAATGTATATTATAGAGAATAGCAGTCCCTGTGTCTATTATAGAGAATAGCAACCCCTGAGTATATTATACAGAATAGCAGTCCCTGTGTTTATTGTAGAGAACAGCAGCCCTGTGTATATTATAGAGAATAGCAGCCCATGTGAGTATTATAGAGAACAGCAATCCCTGTGTATATTATAGAGAATAGCAGCCCCTGTGAATATTATAGAGAACAGGAGTCCCTGTGTATATTAGAGAACAGCAGCCCCTCTGTTATTTATAGAGAATAGCAGTCCCTGTGTACATTACAGAGAATAGCAGTCCATGTGAATATTACAGAGAATAGCAGCCCCTGAGTATATTATAGAGAATAGCATTCCCTGTGTATATTATACAGAATAGCAGTCCCTGTGTATATTATAGAGAATAGCTGCCCATCTGTATATTACAGAAGAATAGCAGCCCCTGTATATATTATACAGAATAGCAGTCCCTATGTGTATTGCAGAGAACAGCAGCCCTGTGTATATTATAGAAAATAGCAGCCCATGTGTATATTATAGAGAACAGCAGCCCCTGTGTATATTATAGAGAATAGCAGCCCCTGTGAATATTGTAGAGAATAGCAGCCCCTGTGAATATTATAGAGAACAGCAGTCTCTGTGTATATTAGAGAACAGCAGCCCCTCACTCATTTGATAGAGAATAGCAGTCCCTGTGTATATTATAGAGAATAGCAGCCCCTGTGTATATTACAGAGAATAGCAGCCCCTGTGCATATTACAGAGAATAGCAGCCCCTGTGAGTATTATAGAGAATAGGAGTCCCTGTGTATATACAGAGAATAGCAGCCCCTGTGTATATTACAGGGAATAGCAGTCCCTGTGTATATTACAGAGAATAGCAGCCCCTGTGTATGTAACAGAGAATAGCAGCCCCTGTGTATATTACAGAGAATAGCAGCCCCTGTGTATTTCACAGAGAATAGCAGCCCCTGTGTATATTACAGAGAATAGCAGCCCCTGTGTATATTACAGAGAATAGCAGCCCTGTGTATATAATAGAGAATAGCAGCCCCTGTGTATATAACAGAGAATAGCAGCCCCTGTGTATATAACAGAGAATAGTAGCCCCTGTGTATATTATAGAGAATAGCAGCCCCTGTGTATATAAAAGAGAATAGCAGCCCCTGGGTATATAACAGAGAATAGCAGCCCCTGTGTATTATAGGGAATAGCAATCCATGTGTATATTATATAGCATTGCAGCCCCTGTGTGTATTATAGAGAATAGCTGTCCCTGTGACAATTTTAAAGAACAGCAGACCCTGTGTATATTATATAGAATACCAGGCCATGTGTGTAGTATAGAGAATAGCAGCCAATGTGTGTATTAAAGAGAATAGCAGCCCCTGTGTATATTACAGAGAACAGCAGTCCCTGTGCAGATTATAGAGAATAGCAGCCCCTGTGAATATTACAGAGAATAGCAACCCCTGAGTATATTATACAGAATAGCAGTCCCTGTGTTTATTGTAGAGAACAGCAGCCCTGTGTATATTATAGAGAATAGCAGCCCCTGTGAATATTATGGAGAACAGGAGTCCATGTGTATATTAGAGAACAGCAGCCCCTCTGTTATTTTATGGAGAATAGCAGTCCCTGTGTATATTATAGAGAATAGCAGTCCATGTGAATATTATAGAGAACATGAGTCCCTGTGTATATTAGAGAACAGCAGCCCCTCTGTTATTTTATAGAGAATAGCAGTCCCTGTGTATATTATAGAGATTAGAAGTCCATGTGAATATTACAGAGAATAGCAGCCCCTGAGTATATTATAGAGAATAGCAGTCCCTGTGTATATTATACAGAATAGCAGTCCCTGTGTATATTATAGAGAATAGCAGCCCATCTGTATATTACAGAGAATAGCAGCCCCTGTATATATTATACAGAATAGCAGCCCCTGTGTGTATTGTACAGAACAGCAGCCCTGTGTATATTATAGAAAATAGCAGCCCATGTGTATATTATAGAGAACAGCAGCCCCTGTGTATATTATAGAGAATAGCAGCCCCTGTGAATATTGTAGAGAATAGCAGCCCCTGTGAATATTATAGAGAACAGCAGTCTCTGTGTATATTAGAGAACAGCAGCCCCTCTTTTTTTTTATAGAGAATAGCGGTCCCTGTGTATATTATAGAGAAGAGCAGTCCCTGTGTATATTATACAGAATAGCAGTCCCTGTGTATATGATAGAGAATAGCAGCCCATCTGTATATTACAGAGAATAGCAGCCCCTGTATATATTATACAGAATAGCAGCCCCTGTGTGTATTGTAGAGAACAGCAGCCCTGTGTATATTATAGAAAATAGCAGCCCATGTGTATATTATAGAGAACAGCAGCCCCTGTGTATATTATAGAGAATAGCAGCCCCTGTGAATATTGTAGAGAATAGCAGCCCCTGTGAATATTATAGAGAACAGCAGTCTCTGTGTATATTAGAGAACAGCAGCCCCTCTTTTTTTTTATAGAGAATAGCGGTCCCTGTGTATATTATAGAGAAGAGCAGCACCTGTGTATATTATGCAAAACAGCAGCATCTGTGTATATTATAGAGAATAGCAGCCCCTGTGTATATTATAGAGAGTAGCAGCCCCGGTGTACATTATAGAGAATCGCAACCGCTGTGTGTATTATAGGGAATAGCAGTCCATGGGTATATTATGTAGAATTGCAGCCCCTCTGTATTATAGAGAATAGCTGTCCCTGTGACAATTTTAAAGAACAGCAGACCCTGTGTATATTATAGAGAATAGCAGTCCATGTGTGTATTATAGAGAATAGCAGCCAATGTGAATATTACAGAGAATAGCAGTCCCTGTGTAGATTATAGAGAATAGCAGCCCCTGTGAATATTACAGAGAATAGCAACCCCTGAGTATATTAAAGAGAATAGCAGTCCCTGTGTTTATTGTAGAGAACAGCAGCCCTCTGTATATTATAGAGAATAGCAGCCCATGTGAGTATTATAGAGAACAGCAATCCCTGTGTATATTATAGAGAATAGCAGTCCATGTGAATATTACAGAGAATAGCAGCCCCTGAGTATATTATAGAGAATAGCAGTCCCTGTGTATATTATACAGAATAGCAGTCCCTGTGAATATTATAGAGAATAGCAGTCCCTGTGTATATTATACAGTATAGCAGTCCCTGTGTATATTATAGAGCATAGCAGCCCATATGTATATTACAGAGAATAGCAGCCCCTGTATATATTATACAGAATAGCAGTCCCGGTGTGTATTGTAGAGAACAGCAGCCCTGTGTATATTATAAAAAATAGCAGCCCATGTGTATATTATAGAGAACAGCAGTCCCTGTGTATATTATAGAGAATAGCAGCCCCTGTGAATATTGTAGAGAATAGCAGCCCCTGTGAATATTATAGAGAACAGCAGTCTCTGTGTATATTAGAGAACAGCAGCCCCTCTTTTTTTTTATAGAGACTAGCGGTCCCTGTGTATATTATAGAGAAGAGCAGCACCTGTGTGTGTTATGCAAAACAGCAGCACCTGTGTATATTATAGAGAATACCAGACCCTGAGTATATTATAGAGATTAGCAGCCCCTGCCTTTGATGTAGAGAATAGAAGCCCCTGAGTATATGATAGGGAATAGCCATCCCCGTGCATATGATAGAGAATAGCAGCACCTGTGTAAATTATAGAGAATAGCAGTCCCTGTGTATATTACAAAGAATAGCAGCCCCTGTGCATATTATAGAGAATCGCAGCCCCTGTGTATATTGTAGAGAATAGCCATCCCTGTGTATATTACAGAGAATAACCGTCCCCGTGTATATTATAAAGAATAGCAGCCACCCTGTATATTATAGAGAATAGCCATCCCTGTGTATATTATAGAGAATAGCCTTACCCGTGTATATTATAGAGAGTAGCAACCCCGGTGTACATTATAGAGAATCGCAACCGCTTTGTGTATTATAGGGAATAGCAGTCCATGTGTATATTATATAGAACTGCAGCCCCTGTGTGTATTATAGAGAATAGCTGTCCCTGTGCCAATTTTAAAGAACAGCAGACCCTGTGTATATTATATGGCATAGCAGTCCATGTGTGTATTATAGAGAATAGCAGCCAATGTGTGTATTATACAGAATAGCATTCCCTGTGTATATTAGAGAATAGCAGTCCCTGTGTAAATTATAGAGAATAGCAGTCCCTGTGTATATTATAGAGAATAGCAGTCCCTGTGTAAATTATAGAGAATAGCAGTCCCTGTGTCTATTATAGACAATAGCAGCCCCTGTGAATATTACAGAGAATAGCAGTCCCTGTGTATATTATAGAGAATAGCAGCACGTGTGTAAATTATAGAGAATAGCAGTCCCTGTGTGTATTATAGAGAATTGTCGTCCCCGTGTATATTATAGAGAATAACAGTCCTTGTGTATATTATAGAGAATAGCCATCCCTGTGTATATTATAGGGAATAGCCGACCCTGTGTATATTATAAAAAATAGCAGCCCCTGTGCATACTATAGCGGATAGCAGGCCCTGGGTATATCATAGAGAACCGCCGTCCCTGTGTATATTATTGAGAATAGCAGACCCAGTGTATACTATAGGGAATAGCAGTCCATGTGTATATTATAGAGAATAGCAGTCCATGTGTGTATTATAGAGAATAGCAGCCCCTGTGTGTATTGTAGGGTATAGCAGCCCATGTGTATATTATAAAAAATAGCAGCCCATGTGTGTATTATAGAGAATAGCAGCCCCTGTATACATTATAAAGAACAGCAGCCCCTGTGTATATTATAGAGAACAGTAGCCCATGTGTGTATTATAGAGAATAGCAGCCCCTGTATATATTATAGAGAATAGCAGTCCCTGTGTATATTTTTGATCAAAACAGCCCATGTGTATATTCTAGAGAACAGCAGCCACTGTGTATATTGTAGAGAATAGCAGCCTCAGTTTATATCATAGAGAATAGCTGTCCCTGTGCAAATTATAGAGAATAGCAGTCCCTGTGTATATTATAGAGAATAGCAGTCCCTGTTTATATTATAGAGAATAGCAGTCCCTGTGAAAATTATAGAGAATAGCAGACCCTGTGAATATTACAGAGAATAGCAGCCCCTGAGTATATTATAGAGAAAAGCAGTCCCTGTGTATATTATACAGAATAGCAGTCCCTGTGTATATTATAGAGAATAGCGGCCCATGTGTATATTATAGAGAACAGCAACCCCTGTGTATATTATAGAGAATAGCAGCCCCTGTGTGTATTATAGAGAATAGCAGCCAATCTGTATATTATAGAGAATAGCAGTCCTTGTGTATATTTTAGATCAAAACATCCCCTGCGTATATTCTAGAGACAGGCAGCCCCTGTGTATATTGTAGAGAATAGCAGCCCCTGTGTATATTGTAGAGAATAGCTGTCCCTGTGTGTATTACAGAGAACAGCAGCCCCTGTGAGTATTATACAGAACTGCAGCCCATGTGTATATTATAGAGAATAGGCGTCCCTCTGTATATTATACCGAATAGTCGTCCCTGTGTATATTATAAAGAACAGCAGCCCCTCTGTATATTGTAGAGAATAGCAGCCCCTCTGTATATTATAGAGAACAGCAGCCCATGTGTATATTATAGAGAATAGCAGCCACCCTGTATATTATAGGGAATAGCCGGCCCTGCGTGCATTATAGAGAATAGCCCTCCCCGTGTATATTATGGAGAATAGCATCCCCTGTGTGTATTATAGAGAATAGCAGCCCCTTTATATATTATAGAGAGTAGCAGTCCCTGTGTATATGATAGAGAATAGCAGCCCATGCGTGTATTATTGAGAATAGTAGCACCTGTGTATATTATAGAGAATAGCAGTCCCTGTGTGTATTATAGAGTGTAGTCGTCCCCGTGTATATTATAGAGAATAACAGTCCTTGTGTATATTATAGAGAATAGCCATCCCTGTGTATATTATAGGGAATAGCCGTCCCTGTGTATATTAAAAAATATAGCAGCCCCTGTGCATACTATAGCGAATAGCAGGCCCTGTGTATATCATAGAGAATCGCCGTCCGTGTGTATATTATTGACAATAGCAGACCCTGTGTATACTATAGGGAATAGCAGTCCATGTGTATATAATAGAGAATAGCAGCCAATATGTGTATTATAGGGAATAGCAGTCCATGTGTGCATTATAGAGAATAGCAGCCCCTGTGTGTATTGTAGGGTATAGCAGCCCATGTGTATATTATAAAAAATAGCAGCCGCTGTGTGTATTATAGAGAATAGCATTCTCTGTGTACATTATAAAGGACGGCAGCCCCTGTGTACATTATAAAGGACAGCAGCCCCTGTGTATATTATAGAGAATAGCAGGCCATGTGTGAATTATAGGGAATAGCAGCCCCTGTGTAAGTTATATGGAATAGCAGCCCAAGCGTGTATTATAGAGAATAGCAGCCCCTGTATACATTATAAAGAACAGCAGCCCATGTGTATATTATAGAGAATAGTAGCCCATGTGTGTACTATAGAGAATAGCAGCCCCTGTGTATATTATAGAGAATAGCAGTCCCTGTGAATATTATAGATAAAAGCAGACCTTGTGTACATTATAGAGAATAGCAGCCCCTGTGTATATTATAGAGAATAGCAGTCCCTGTGTATATTTTAGATAAAAACAGCCCCTGTGTATATTCTAGAGAATAGCAGCAACTGTGTATATTGTGGAGAATAGCCGTCCCTGTGTATATTACAGAGAACAGCAGCCCCTGTGCGTATTATACAGAATAGCAGCCCCTGTGTATATTATAGAGAACAGCAGCCCCTCTGTATATTGTAGAGAATAGCAGCCCCTCTGGATATTATAGAGAACAGCAGCTCATGTGTATATTCTAGAGAATAGCAGCCCCTGTGTATATTATAGAGAATAGCAGCACCTGTGTATATTATAGAGAATAGCATCCCCTGTATATATTATACTGAATAACACCCTGTATATATAGAGAATAGCAGCCCCTGTGTGTATTATAAGGAATAGCAGACCATGTATATATTATATAGAATAACAGCCCCTTTGTATATTATAGAGAATAGCATCCCCTGTGTGTATTATAGAGAATAGCAGTCCCTGTGTATATTATACAGAATAGCAGTCCCTGTGAATATTATAGAGAATAGCAGTCCCTGTGTATATTATACAGAATAGCAGTCCCTGTGTATATTATAGAGAATAGCAGCCCATCTGTATATTAAAGAGAATAGCAGCCCCTGTATATATTATACAGAATAGCAGTCCCGGTGTGTATTGTAGAGAACAGCAGCCCTGTGTATATTATAAAAAATAGCAGCCCATGTAAATATTATAGAGAACAGCAGTCCCTGTGTATATTATAGAGAATAGCAGCCCCTTTGAATATTGTAGAGAATAGCAGCCCCTGTGAATATTATAGAGAACAGCAGTCTCTGTGTATATTAGAGAACAGCAGCCCCTCTCTCTTTTGATAGAGAATAGCGGTCCCTGTGTATATTATAGAGAAGAGCAGCACCTGTGTATATTATGCAAAACAGCAGCACCTGTGTATATTATAGAGAATACCAGACCCTGAGTATATTATAGAGATTAGCAGCCCCTGTGTTTGTTGTAGAGAATAGAAGCCCCTGAGTATATGATAGGGAATAGCCATCCCCGTGCATATGATAGAGAATAGCAGCACCTGTGTAAATTATAGAGAATAGCAGTCCCTGTGTATATTACAAAGAATAGCAGCCCCTGTGTATATTATAGAGAATCGCAGCCCCTGTGTATATTGTAGAGAATAGCCATCCCTGTGTATATTACAGAGAATAACCGTCCCCGTGTATATTATAAAGAATAGCAGCCACCCTGTATATTATAGAGAATAGCCATCCCTGTTTATATTATAGAGAATAGCCTTACCCGTGTATATTATAGAGAATAGCAGCCCCTGTGTATATTATAGAGAGTAACAGCCCCGGTGTACATTATAGAGAATCGCAACCGCTGTGTGTATTATAGGGAATAGCAGTCCATGTGTATATTATATAGAATTGCAGCCCCTGTGTGTATTATAGAGAATAGCTGTCCCTGTGACAATTTTAAAGAACAGCAGATCCTGTGTATATTATATAGAATAGCAGTCCATGTGTGTATTATAGAGAATAGCAGCCAATGTGTGTATTAAAGAGAATAGCAGCCCCTGTGTATATTATACAGAATAGCAGTCCCTGTGTATATTATAGAGAATAGCAGTCCCTGTGTGTATTATAGAGAATAGCAGCCCCTGTGTGTATTGTAGGGTATAGCAGCCCATGTGTATCTTATAAAAAATAGCAGCCCATGTGTGTATTATAGAGAATAGCAGCCCCTGTATACATTATAAAGAACAGCAGCCCCTGTGTATATTATAGAGAACAGTAGCCCATGTGTGTATTATAGAGAATAGCAGCCCCTGTATATATTATAGAGAATAGCAGTCCCTGTGTATATTTTTGATCAAAACAGCCCATGTGTATATTCTAGAGAACAGCAGCCACTGTGTATGTTGTAGAGAATAGCAGCCTCTGTGTATATCATAGAGAATAGCAGTCCCTGTGCAAATTATAGAGAATAGCAGTCCCTGTGTATATTATAGAGAATAGCAGTCCCTGTGTAAAGTATAGAGAATAGCAGTCCCTGTGAAAATTATAGAGAATAGCAGACCCTGTGAATATTACAGAGAATAGCAGCCCCTGTGAATATTAAGCAGAATAGCAGACCCTGTGTATATTCTATAGAATAGCAGTACCTGTGTATATTATAGAGATTAGCAGCCCATGTGTATATTATAGAGAATAGCAGCCCATGTGTATATTATAGAGAATAGCAGCCCCTCTGTATATTGTAGAGAATAGCAGCCCCTGTGATGATATATCAGAGAAAAGCAGTCCCTCTGTGTATATACAGAGAATAGCAGCCCTCTTTGTATTTACTAGAGAATAGCAGGGTACCCTGTTGTATATACTAGAGAAGAGCAGCCCCTGTGTATATTACTGAAAACAGCAGCCATCCTGTGTATATTATAGAGAATAGCAGCCCCTGTGTAAATCCCCTAGAGAGTAGCAGCCCCCGGTGTACATTACTAGAGATAGCAACCCGTGTGCAGTATTATAGGAGATAGCAGTCCCATGGGTATATTATATAGAATTGCAGCCCCTGTGTGTATTATAGAGAATAGCTGTCCCTGTGACAATTTTAAAGAACAGCAGACCCTGTGTATATTATAGAGAATAGCAGTCCATGTGTGTATTATAGAGAATAGCAGCCAATGTGTGTATTAAAGAGAATAGCAGCCCCTGTGAATATTACAGAGAATAGCAGTCCCTGTGTAGATTATAGAGAATAGCAGCCCCTGTGAATATTACAGAGAATAGCAACCCCTGAGTATATTAAAGAGAATAGCAGTCCCTGTGTTTATTGTAGAGAACAGCAGCCCTCTGTATATTATAGAGAATAGCAGCCCATGTGAGTATTATAGAGAACAGCAATCCCTGTGTATATTATAGAGAATAGCAGCCACTGTGAATATTACAGAGAACAGGAGTCCCTGTGTATATTAGAGAACAGCAGCCCCTCTGTTATTTTATAGAGAATAGCAGTCCCTGTGTATATTATAGAGAATAGCAGTCCATGTGAATATTACAGAGAATAGCAGCCCCTGAGTATATTATAGAGAATAGCAGTCCCTGTGTATATTATACAGAATAGCAGTCCCTGTGAATATTATAGAGAATAGCAGTCCCTGTGTATATTATATAGAATAGCAGTCCCTGTGTATATTATAGAGAATAGCAGCCCATCTGTATATTACAGAGAATAGCAGCCCCTGTATATATTATACAGAATAGCAGTCCCGGTGTGTATTGTAGAGAACAGCAGCCCTGTGTATATTATAAAAAATAGCAGCCCATGTGTATATTATAGAGAACAGCAGTCCCTGTGTATATTATAGAGAATAGCAGCCCCTGTGAATATTGTAGAGAATAGCAGCCCCTGTGAATATTATAGAGAACAGCAGTCTCTGTGTATATTAGAGAACAGCAGCCCCTCTCTCTTTTGATAGAGAATAGCGGTCCCTGTGTATATTATAGAGAAGAGCAGCACCTGTGTATATTATGCAAAACAGCAGCACCTGTGTATATTATAGAGAATACCAGACCCTGAGTATATTATAGAGATTAGCAGCCCCTGTGTTTGTTGTAGAGAATAGAAGCCCCTGAGTATATGATAGGGAATAGCCATCCCCGTGCATATGATAGAGAAGAGCAGCACCTGTGTAAATTATAGAGAATAGCAGTCCCTGTGTATATTACAAAGAATAGCAGCCCCTGTGTATATTATAGAGAATCGCAGCCCCTGTGTATATTGTAGAGAATAGCCATCCCTGTGTATATTACAGAGAATAACCGTCCCCGTGTATATTATAAAGAATAGCAGCCACCCTGTATATTATAGAGAATAGCCATCCCTGTTTATATTATAGAGAATAGCCTTACCCGTGTATATTATAGAGAATAGCAGCCCCTATGTATATTATAGAGAGTCACAGCCCCGGTGTACATTATAGAGAATCGCAACCACTGTGTGTATTGTAGAGAATAGCCATCCCTGTGTATATTACAGAGAATAACCGTCCCCGTGTATATTATAAAGAATAGCAGCCACCCTGTATATTATAGAGAATAGCCATCCCTGTTTATATTATAGAGAATAGCCTTACCCGTGTATATTATAGAGAATAGCAGCCCCTGTGTATATTATAGAGAGTAACAGCCCCGGTGTACATTATAGAGAATCGCAACCGCTGTGTGTATTATAGGGAATAGCAGTCCATGTGTATATTATATAGAATTGCAGCCCCTGTGTGTATTATAGAGAATAGCTGTCCCTGTGACAATTTTAAAGAACAGCAGACCCTGTGTATATTATATAGAATAGCAGGCCATGTGTGTAGTATAGAGAATAGCAGCCAATGTGTGTATTAAAGAGAATAGCAGCCCCTGTGTATATTACAGAGAACAGCAGTCCCTGTGCAGATTATAGAGAATAGCAGCCCCTGTGAATATTACAGAGAATAGCAACCCCTGAGTATATTATACAGAATAGCAGTCCCTGTGTTTATTGTAGAGAATAGCAGCCCCTGTGTATATTACAGAGAATAGCAGCCCCCTGTGTATATTAAGAGAATAGCAGCCCTGTGTATATTACAGAGAATAGCAGCCCCTGTGTATATTACAGAGAATAGCAGCCCTGTGTATATTATAGAGAATAGCAGCCCCTGTGTATATAACAGAGAATAGCAGCCCCTGTGTATATTACAGAGAATAGCAGCCCCTGTGTATATTACAGAGAATAGCAAGCCCCTGTGTATATAACAGAGAATAGCAGCCCCTGTGTATATACAAGAGAATAGCAGCCCATGTGTATATTAGAGAATAGCCAGCCCCTGTGTATATTAAGAGAATAGCAGTCCCTGTGTATATTACAGAGAGTAGCAGCCCCTGTGTATATTATAGAGAATAGCAACCCCTGTGTATATTACAGAGAATAGCAGTCCCTGTGTATATTACAGAGAATAGCCCGTGTGTATATTGTAGAGAATAGCAGCCCCTGTGTATATTACAGAGAACAGCAGCCCCTGTGTATATTATAGAGAATAGCAGCCCCTGTTTATATTGTAGAGAATAGCAGCCCCTGTGAATATTATAGAGAACAGCAGTCTCTGTGTATATTAGAGAACAGCAGCCCCTCTTTTTTTTTATAGAGAATAGCGGTCCCTGTGTATATTATAGAGAAGAGCAGCACCTGTGTATATTATGCAAAACAGCAGCATCTGTGTATATTATAGAGAATAGCAGCCCCTGTGTATATTATAGAGAGTAGCAGCCCCGGTGTACATTATAGAAAATCGCAACCGATGTGTGTATTATAGGGAATAGCAGTCCATGGGTATATTATATAGAATTGCAGCCCCTGTGTGTATTATAGAGAATAGCTGTCCCTGTGACAATTTTAAAGAACAGCAGACCCTGTGTATATTATAGAGAATAGCAGTCCATGTGTGTATTATAGAGAATAGCAGCCAATGTGTGTATTAAAGAGAATAGCAGCCCCTGTGAATATTACAGAGAATAGCAGTCCCTGTGTAGATTATAGAGAATAGCAGCCCCTGTGAATATTACAGAGAATAGCAACCCCTGAGTATATTAAAGAGAATAGCAGTCCCTGTGTTTATTGTAGAGAACAGCAGCCCTCTGTATATTATAGAGAATAGCAGCCCATGTGAGTATTATAGAGAACAGCAATCCCTGTGTATATTATAGAGAATAGCAGCCACTGTGAATATTACAGAGAACAGGAGTCCCTGTGTATATTAGAGAACAGCAGCCCCTCTGTTATTTTATAGAGAATAGCAGTCCCTGTGTATATTATAGAGAATAGCAGTCCATGTAACTATTACAGAGAATAGCAGCCCCTGAGTATATTATAGAGAATAGCAGTCCCTGTGTATATTATACAGAATAGCAGTCCCTGTGAATATTATAGAGAATAGCAGTCCCTGTGTATATTATATAGAATAGCAGTCCCTGTGTATATTATAGAGAATAGCAGCCCATCTGTATATTACAGAGAATAGCAGCCCCTGTATATATTATACAGAATAGCAGTCCCGGTGTGTATTGTAGAGAACAGCAGCCCTGTGTATATTATAAAAAATAGCAGCCCATGTGTATATTATAGAGAACAGCAGTCCCTGTGTATATTATAGAGAATAGCAGCCCCTGTGAATATTGTAGAGAATAGCAGCCCCTGTGAATATTATAGAGAACAGCAGTCTCTGTGTATATTAGAGAACAGCAGCCCCTCTCTCTTTTGATAGAGAATAGCGGTCCCTGTGTATATTATAGAGAAGAGCAGCACCTGTGTATATTATGCAAAACAGCAGCACCTGTGTATATTATAGAGAATACCAGACCCTGAGTATATTATAGAGATTAGCAGCCCCTGTGTTTGTTGTAGAGAATAGAAGCCCCTGAGTATATGATAGGGAATAGCCATCCCCGTGCATATGATAGAGAAGAGCAGCACCTGTGTAAATTATAGAGAATAGCAGTCCCTGTGTATATTACAAAGAATAGCAGCCCCTGTGTATATTATAGAGAATCGCAGCCCCTGTGTATATTGTAGAGAATAGCCATCCCTGTGTATATTACAGAGAATAACCGTCCCCGTGTATATTATAAAGAATAGCAGCCACCCTGTATATTATAGAGAATAGCCATCCCTGTTTATATTATAGAGAATAGCCTTACCCGTGTATATTATAGAGAATAGCAGCCCCTATGTATATTATAGAGAGTCACAGCCCCGGTGTACATTATAGAGAATCGCAACCACTGTGTGTATTATAGGGAATAGCAGTCCATGTGTATATTATATAGAATTGCAGCCCCTGTGTGTATTATAGAGAATAGCTGTCCCTGTGACAATTTTAAAGAACAGCAGACCCTGTGTATATTATATAGAATAGCAGGCCATGTGTGTAGTATAGAGAATAGCAGCCAATGTGTGTATTAAAGAGAATAGCAGCCCCTGTGTATATTACAGAGAACAGCAGTCCCTGTGCAGATTATAGAGAATAGCAGCCCCTGTGAATATTACAGAGAATAGCAACCCCTGAGTATATTATACAGAATAGCAGTCACTGTGTTTATTGTAGAGAACAGCAGCCCTGTGTATATTATAGCGAATAGCAGCCCTGTGAATATTATAGAGAACAGGAAGTCCCTGTGTATATTAGAGAACAGCAGCCCCTCTGTTATTTTATGAGAATAGCAGCCCCTGTTAATATTATAGAGAATAGCAGTCCATGTGAATATTACAGAGAATAGCAGTCCCTGTCTATATTATGGCGAATAGCAGCCCCTGTATATATTATATGGAATAGCAGTCCCTGTCAATATTATAGAGAATAGCAGTCCCTGTGTATATTACAGAGAATAGCAAGCCCTGAGTATATTATAGAGAATAGCAGTCCCTGTGTATATTATAGAGAATAGCAGCCCAATGTGTATATTACAGAGAATAGCAGCCCCTGTATATATTATACAGAATAGCAGCCCTGTGTGTATTATACAGAATAACGGCCCTGTGTATATTATAGAAAATAGCAGCCCATGTGTATATTATAGAGAACAGCAGCCCCTGTGTATATTATAGAGAATAGCAGCCCCTGTGAATATTGTAGAGAATAGCAGCCCCTGTGAATATTATAGAGAACAGCAGTCTCTGTGTATATTAGAGAAGAGCAGCCCCTCTTTTTTTTTATAGAGAATAGCGGTCCCTGTGTATATTATAGAGAAGAGCAGGACCTGTGTATATTATGCAAAACAGCAGCATCTGTGTATATTATAGAGAATAGCAGCCCCTGTGTATATTATAGAGAGTAGCAGCCCCGGTGTACATTATAGAGAATCGCAACCGCTGTGTGTATTATAGGGAATAGCAGTCCATGGGTATATTATATAGAATTGCAGCCCCTGTGTGTATTATAGAGAATAGCTGTCCCTGTGACAATTTTAAAGAACAGCAGACCCTGTGTATATCATAGAGAATAGCAGACCCCGTGTATATTATAGAGAATTGCAGCCCCTGTGTATATTAAAGAGAATAGCAGCCCCTGTGAATATTACAGAGAATAGCAGTCCCTCTGTATATTACAGAGAATAGCAGCCCCTGTGAATATACAGAGAATAGCAACCCCTGAGTATATTAAAGAGAATAGCAGTCCCTGTGTTTATTGTAGAGAACAGCAGCCCTCTGTATATTATAGAGAATAGCAGCCCATGTGAGTATTATAGAGAACAGCAATCCCTGTGTATATTATAGAGAATAGCAGCCCCTGTGAATATTATAGAGAACAGGAGTCCCTGTGTATATTAGAGAACAGCAGCCCCTCTGTTATTTTATAGAGAATTGCAGCCCCTGTGTGTATTATAGAGAATAGCTGTCCCTGTGACAATTTTAAAGAACAGCAGACCCTGTGTATATTATAGAGAATAGCAGTCCATGTGTGTATTATAGAGAATAGCAGCCCCTGAGTATATTATAGAGAATAGCAGTCCCTGTGTATATTATACAGAATAGCAGTCCCTGTGTATATTATAGAGAATAGCAGCCCATCTGTATATTACAGAGAATAGCAGCCCCTGTATATATTATACAGAATAGCAGTCCCTGTGTGTATTGTAAAGAACAGCAGCCCTGTGTATATTATAGAAAATAGCAGCCCATGTGTATATTATAGAGAACAGCAGCCCCTGTGTATATTATAGAGAATAGCAGCCCCTGTGAATATTGTAGAGAATAGCAGCCCCTGTGAATATTATAGAGAACAGCAGTCTCTGTGTATATTAGAGAACAGCAGCCCCTCTCTCTTTTGATAGAAAATAGCGGTCCCTGTGTATATTATAGAGAAGAGCAGGACCTGTGTATATTATGCAAAACAGCAGCACCTGTGTATATTATAGAGAATACCAGACCCTGAGTATATTATAGAGATTAGCAGCCCCTGTGTTTGTTGTAGAGAATAGAAGCCCCTGAGTATATGATAGGGAATAGCCATCCCCGTGCATATGATAGAGAATAGCAGCACCTGTGTAAATTATAGAGAATAGCAGTCCCTGTGTATATTACAAAGAATAGCAGCCCCTGTGTATATTATAGAGAATCGCAGCCCCTGTGTATATTGTAGAGAATAGCCATCCCTGTGTATATTACAGAGAATAACCGTCCCCGTGTATATTATAAAGAATAGCAGCCACCCTGTATATTATAGAGAATAGCCATCCCTGTTTATATTATAGAGAATAGCCTTACCCGTGTATATTATAGAGAATAGCAGCCCCTGTGTATATTATAGAGAGTCACAGCCCCGGTGTACATTATAGAGAATCGCAACCGCTGTGTGTATTATAGGGAATAGCAGTCCATGTGTATATTATATAGAATTGCAGCCCCTGTGTGTATTATAGAGAATAGCTGTCCCTGTGACAATTTTAAAGAACAGCAGGCCCTGTGTATATTACATAGAATAGCAGGCCATGTGTGTAGTATAGAGAATAGCAGCCAATGTGTGTATTAAAGAGAATAGCAGCCCCTGTGTAGATTACAGAGAACAGCAGTCCCTGTGCAGATTATAGAGAATAGCAGCCCCTGTGAATATTACAGAGAAAGCAACCCCTGAGTATATTATACAGAATAGCAGTCCCTGTGTTTATTGTAGAGAACAGCAGCCCTGTGTATATTATAGAGAATAGCAGCCCCTGTGAATATTATAGAGAACAGGAGTCCCTGTGTATATTAGAGAACAGCAGCCCCTCTGTTATTTTATGGAGAATAGCAGTCCCTGTGTATATTATAGAGAATAGCAGCCCCTGTGAATATTACAGAGAACAGGAGTCCCTGTGTATATTAGAGAACAGCAGCCCCTCTGTTATTTTATAGAGAGTAGCAGTCCCTGTGTATATTATAGAGAATAGCAGTCCATGTGAATATTACAGAGAATAGCAGCCCCTGAGTATATTATAGAGAATAGCAGTCCCTGTGTTTATTGTAGAGAACAGCAGCCCTGTGTATATTATAGAGAATAGCAGCCCATGTGAGTATTATAGAGAACAGCAATCCCTGTGTATATATAGAGAATAGCAGCCCCTGTGATTATTACAGAGAACTAGGAGTCCCTGTGTATATTAGAGAACAGCAGCCCCTCTGTGTATGTTATAGGGAATAGCAAATCCTGTGTATATTATAGAGAATAGCAGCCCCTGTGTGTATTACAGAGAATAGCAGCCACTGAGTATATTATAGGGAATAGCAGTCCCTGTGTATATTATAGAGAACAGCAACCCTGTGTATATTATGGAGAATAGCAGCCCATGTGTATATTATAGAGAACAGCAGCCCCTGAATATATTATAGAGAATAGCAGTCCCTGTGTGTATTGTAGAGAACGCAGCCCTGTGTATATTATAAAAAATAGCAGCCCATGTGTATATTATAGAGAACAGCAGTCCCTGTGTATATTATAGAGAATAGCAGCCCCTGTGAATATTGTAGAGAATAGCAGCCCCTGTGAATATTATAGAGAACAGCAGTCTCTGTGTATATTAGAGAACAGCAGCCCCTCTTTTTTTTTATAGAGAATAGCGGTCCTTGTGTATATTATAGAGAAGAGCAGCACCCGTGTATATTATGCAAAACAGCAACACCTGTGTATATTATAGAGAATAACAGACCCTGAGTATATTATAGAGATTAGCAGCCCCTGCGTTTGATGTAGAGAATAGAAGCCCCTGAGTATATGATAGGGAATAGCCATCCCCGTGCATATGATAGAGAATAGCAGCACCTGTGTAAATTATAGAGAATAGCAGTCCCTGTGCACATTATAAAGAACAGCAGGCCCTGTGTATATTATATAGAATAGCAGTCCATGTGTGTATTATAGAGAATAGCAGCCCATGTGTATATTAAAGAGAATAGCAGCCCCTGTGTATATTATACAGAATAGCAGTCCTAATGTATATTATAGAGAATAGCAGTCCCTGTGTCTATTATAGAGAATAGCAACCCCTGAGTATATTATACAGAATAGCAGTCCCTGTGTTTATTGTAGAGAACAGCAGCCCTCTGTATATTATAGAGAATAGCAGCCCATGTGAGTATTATAGAGAACAGCAATCCCTGTGTATATTATAGAGAATAGCAGCCCCTGTGAATATTATAGAGAACAGGAGTCCCTGTGTATATTAGAGAACAGCAGCCCCTCTGTTATTTTATAGAGAATAGCAGTCCCTGTGTATATTACAGAGAATAGCAGTCCATGTGAATATTACAGAGAATAGCAGCCCCTGAGTATATTATAGAGAATAGCATTCCCTGTGTATATTATACAGAATAGCAGTCCCTGTGTATATTATAGAGAATAGCAGCCCATCTGTATATTACAGAAGAATAGCAGCCCCTGTATATATTATACAGAATAGCAGTCCCTATGTGTATTGCAGAGAACAGCAGCCCTGTGTATATTATAGAAAATAGCAGCCCATGTGTATATTATAGAGAACAGCAGCCCCTGTGTATATTATAGAGAATAGCAGCCCCTGTGAATATTGTAGAGAATAGCAGCCCCTGTGTATATTAGAGAACAGCAGCCCCTCTCTCTTTTGATAGAGAATAGCGGTCCCTGTGTATATTATAGAGAAGAGCAGCACCTCTGTATATTATGCAAAACAGCAGCACCTGTGTATATTATAGAGAATACCAGACCCTGAGTATATTATAGAGATTAGCAGCCCCTGTGTTTGTTGTAGAGAATAGAAGCCCCTGAGTATATGATAGGGAATAGCCATCCCCGTGCATATGATAGAGAATAGCAGCACCTGTGTAAATTATAGAGAATAGCAGTCCCTGTGTATATTACAAAGAATAGCAGCCCCTGTGTATATTATAGAGAATCGCAGCCCCTGTGTATATTGTAGAGAATAGCCATCCCTGTGTATATTACAGAGAATAACCGTCCCCGTGTATATTATAAAGAATAGCAGCCACCCTGTATATTATAGAGAATAGCCATCCCTGTTTATATTATAGAGAATAGCCTTACCCGTGTATATTATAGAGAATAGCAGCCCCTGTGTATATTATAGAGAGTAGCAGCCCCGGTGTACATTATAGAGAATCGCAACCGCTGTGTGTATTATAGGGAATAGCAGTCCATGTGTATATTATATAGAATTGCAGCCCCTGTGTGTATTATAGAGAATAGCTGTCCCTGTGACAATTTTAAAGAACAGCAGGCCCTGTGTATATTACATAGAATAGCAGGCCATGTGTGTAGTATAGAGAATAGCAGCCAATGTGTGTATTAAAGAGAATAGCAGCCCCTGTGTAGATTACAGAGAACAGCAGTCCCTGTGCAGATTATAGAGAATAGCAGCCCCTGTGAATATTACAGAGAATAGCAACCCCTGAGTATATTATACAGAATAGCAGTCCCTGTGTTTATTGTAGAGAACAGCAGCCCTGTGTATATTATAGAGAATAGCAGCCCCTGTGAATATTATAGAGAACAGGAGTCCCTGTGTATATTAGAGAACAGCAGCCCCTCTGTTATTTTATGGAGAATAGCAGTCCCTGTGTATATTATAGAGAATAGCAGCCCCTGTGAATATTACAGAGAA